>NC_142063.1:333439131-333549131 GCF_059756535.1 Pantherophis guttatus | reverse complement strand
AAAAAAAAAGTTGGCCACGCCCACCCAGTCACATTACCCCCCCCACACACACCAAGCCACACCCACAGAACCAGTAGTAACAAATTTTACATTTCACCACTGGTCTACAGGTAGTTCTCAACTTAAAGTCATTCATTTAGTGGCCATTCAAGATTACAACACCCAAAAGGTGATTCACGACTGTTTTTTTTTTTTACACCTATATCCTTGACTTACAACAGTTCATTTTGTAACCAATTGAAGTTACAACGGTACTGAAAAAAGTAATTTGTGACAGTTTTTCACACTGTAGTATCCCCATGGTCACATGATCAAAACTAGGACGCTTGGCAACTGGCATGTATTTATGATGATTGCAGTGTCCTGGGGTCATGTGATTGACATTTGCGACCTTCTAACTAGCAAAGTCAACGGGGAAGCTAGATTCCCTTAACAACTGTGTTACTAACTTAACAACTGCAGTGAGCCACTGAACAACTGTGGTGAGAAAAGTTGTAAAATGGGGCAAAACTTGCTTAACAAATTTCTCACTTAGCAACAGAATATTTGGGCTCAATTATGGTCATAAATTGAGGACTATCTGTACAGGACTCATAAGTGTTTCTTGCACCAGTTGGTAACCAAGGCCATCTGGAATTCTTCCATGGTTTGCAGAGAAGTAAGACTACAAGGGGACACTGGCCAGTCAATGTAACTTCCAACCATTTTTTTAGTGACCAAAGTTACAGTGACAATGAAAAAAGTGACTTACAACCAGTGCTCACACTTACAAGCATCCCTATGGTCATGTGATCAACAATCAAATTGGCATGCATTTACCATAGTTGCTGCATCCTGAGGTCACCCTTCACAACTTTCAAGCCATCTTCTGACAAGCAAAGTCAATGGGGGAAGCTAGATTTGCTTAACGACCGTGGGATTCATTTAACTACAGTGATTCACTTAACAACCATGGCAACAAAGATCATAAATTAAGGCACAAATTACTTAGCAACAGCTTCACATCTTTGTTTAGTTATACAATGCATGTAAATGACATCATTTGCACTGAAATTTATATGTAACAATCTAATGATGGATCTATTAAATTGGAGTTGAGTCTACAACAATAAAAATTTGATGGGTATTTGAGTGTTTGAGGAGCTTCAGTATTTGGATTAAGTTACAATGGCAATGGAAGAGGGGGATCAAATTATTTTCCAAAGTACCAGAGGGCAGGACAAGAAACTTTTAGCTTTGTAAGCCATATTAACACTGGAAACTTCCATACTGCCACATTCTTGTGCTTGGGAAATTAGGAGGGGGGATTTAGTAGAAGGAATGTAGTTCGACATAATATAATTCTTCTTTTCGGTCAAGGTCATGGTGTTCCTGCATCTGGAGGAGGAGTGGTTGAAGTAATGTCTCAAGTTGGGACAGATTGTGATTGGACAATGTGATGGACTGATGGGCGCAAAGACTGGATTTGGGGGCTTTGATTTACTGAGGAAAAACTCAGAACTCTCAGATTGGGGTTTTCCCAGATGTGCCAGTATACCTACTCTAATAAATGGGATTGGGGTTGGGTTCTTCTGGAATGCTGACAGAAACAATGGCTGGAAACTAACCAAAGAGAGAAGCAACCTGGAATTAAGGAGAAACTTCCTAATAGTGACGACAATTAAGCAGTGGAACAGCTTGCCACTAGAAATCATGGGTGCTCCATCATTGGAGGTTTTTAAGAAGAGACTGGAAAGTTACTTGTCTGAAATTGCATAGGTTCTCCTGCTTGAGCAGGGGGCTGGACTAGGATTTAGGATTTATTAGATTTCTATACCGCCCTTCTCCCGAAGGACTCAGAGCGGTGTACAGCCATATTAAAACACATATAAATATACAAAATTTAAAACAATTTAAAATTGAATATATGAAAATTTGGCTCATAGATTAAAACACACATACACCCATTCTAAAATTCGTATTAGGCCAGGCCGGCTTGTTGGAACAAGAGGGTCTTCAAGGCGCGGCGAAAGGTACGCAGGTCGGGGATGAGACGAATCTCAAGGGGCAGCTCATTCCAGAGGGCTGGTGCCCCCACAGAGAAGGCTCTCCCCTGGGTGTCACCAGTCGGCATTGTCTGGCCGACGGCACCCTGAGGAGCCCCTCTCTGTGGGAGCGTATTGGCCGGTGGGAGGCTGTTGCTGGCAGCAGGCGGTCTCGTATATAGCCCGGTCCTAAGCCATGCAGCCCCATGGAGCCATGGGGCCTTTGAGACTAGAAGACCTCCAAGGCCCCTTCCAGCTCTATTCTAATTCTATTCTATTCTAAAAATGTGTCCACTGTACCCAAAGACGAATACAGCAAGGTTTATTTATTTTCTATTATGACTTTATTTGCTGGAACTCTGCCAAGATGTTTTGATCCTAACAAGCAATTTCCCAATATTTTGAACAAACTAATGAACGAGGAACTGTCACATGATAGATACAAACACAAAGAAGTCACTTTTTTTTTTCTTCTTTCCATTTTTGATACTGGGTCATTTGTTGTTTTGGACTTTTCCTTTCACATAGCAGACTCTGAATTACATTCAGCTTCTCAGTATCTTTATGAAATTTTGCTTCTTCTATTATGAAGCAAATGGCTGCCTTGCTCTGAGGGGGAGAACTAGCCAATCAAATCTCAGAATGAATCCATAGGAGGATTTCCTAATACTTCAAAATGGATTCGCCTCTATTCCTTTTAAAGTGAATTTATAAATAAATCACACTCCGTCAGGTTCATGTCTGCCTCTTTCTTTTTTTTATAGAACTATGAAATATTAATATATTAAATATATTAATCTTGACACAGCCTATTACCACCATGACTTCTTTTTTGTTGATATAATTTTTCAAACTATGAGCCTAATTCCCCACAAAAAAAACAAACCCAAACTCTGAACATTCACCAATATTTTTATCGTAGTCAATCCATGTAATATACATAACGTGAAACATTTCTTTCCTTCAATCTTTCAAGGGATTTCAGCAGAGAAGCCAGATTGATAGACAGGAGTTTTGTCTTAATCAGGCTTACTGGAGAGAGATTTTCGTGGTATCTCAGAGAAGCATAATCTGAAGATGTTACAGAGCTTCAAAGATTCTGAATTAAAGGTTTCCAGTGAAAGCAATGAGGACTCTTGTTGTTGTTTTTTTTTTTCTCTTATGCCCAGGGACTTGGTGGTAGATTCAGAGCTTCCACCAAGCTCTCATGAGCACAGTGAGTTAGAATAAAACAACAGAGTTGGAAGGACCTTGGAGGTCTTCTAGTCCAACCCCCTGCCTAAGCAGGAACCTCTACACCACTTCAGACAAATGGTTATCCAACATCTTCTTAAAACTTCCAGTGTTGGAGCATTGACAACTTCTGGAGGCAAGTTGTTCCAAATTCCAAACCTTGACCCAGAAAATGGGAGATCTGATTTGTGAGACTTAATTGTTAAATAGTTACACACTTTAGAACATAGAATAATAGGATTGGAACTTGGAAGGGACCTTGGAGGTCTTTCAATCCAACCCCTGCTCAAGCAGGAGACTATACCATTTTGGACAAATGGCTGTCCAATCACTTCTTGAATATCTATCTATCTATCTATCTATCTATCTATCTATCTATCTATCTATCTATCTACCTACCTACCTACCTACCTAACCTAACCTAACCTAACCTAACCTAACCTAACCTACCTACCTCTATCTGTCTGTCTGTCTGTCTGTCTATCTATCTATCTATCTGTCTGTCTGTCTGTCTGTCTGTCTGTCTGTCTGTCTGCCTGCCTGCCTGCCTGCCTGCCTGCCTGCCTACCTACCTCTATCTCTCTGTCTGTCTGTCTGTCTGTCTGTCTACCTATCATCCATCAACCTACCTACCTACCTATCTACCTCTATCTATCTATCTACCTACCTACTTTCCTTTATCTATTTATCTACCTACCTACCTACCTATCCCCCCTCTCTCTCATCTATCTATCTATATCTATTTATTTCTCTCTCTCTCTGTCTCTGTCTCTCTCTCTCTCTCTATCTATCTCTCATATCCCCCCCTCCCCCCCCATCTTATCAGTTGTAACTTTGAATAATCGCTAAATGAACTGTTGTAAGTCAAGGACTGCCTGTATATCATATATATTGTATCCTATCACATCAATCGCTGATAGGATCCCACTTCGGGTTATAAGTGCAAAAAAAACCCAGGCACGGCAGGAGAAATGTGAATGAATATCTTATTCTAACTGGGTTGAAAATACCACAACTTAATGACCTATGGAAGAATGTAACTATTTCTATTTTTTTCGAATTGAACTTTATATGCTTTACTCTGGATCAATGTTTCCTCACATTTTTATATGAATGTATGTATGCCTGTTTAATTCAATAGGCCAAGGAGATGGATTAAGTTACAATGGCAATGGAAGACCTGAAGGTCCAGGTTAGAGACAGAAGGGCAGGAAGAAAATCTATCTGTGTGGTTGCTTACAAGCTGGCACTGACTTGATGGCATGTAATCAATCAGATCAGTGGGACTCTTGGCACAAAACTACATTACAGCAAATCCGTTCCAAGAAAAAAAAAAAGTATGATGAGTATATTTAGGATTGTGGCTGATGCTTCTCATCTAGTAAACCTTTAAAACTCTGTTCATGATCACATCATTAATATTAACACAGGAGAAAATTAAATGAGGGGGGGAAAATCTCTCTAAGCAGTCATACTTTCATCATCTATTCTCAAGGGGAATATCAAACCATTTCTCCTTATGCCTTCAATTCTCTGAGTTAAGACACCAGGACCAAATTTCCCAGCTTTTTATTATCAGGAAATGCCATTCATCTCAAAAGGAATTCTTGATATGAAAGATCTTTATCTGTCAGTCTTAAACTCCAACACCGCTGTCTTTCTCAAGGGCGTCAAATTAACTTTTAATTAAATTGTATTATTTAGGACAGGTTCCTGAATTTGCGATGAGAAAGGACAATCCTATCTGAACTTTGAGTGATTCAAAGGCAGCGCAGAGTTTTAGAGCTCCCCTTTATTATTAACTTTTATCTTTGCTGAAACAAAGTGGGTTTTTTTTTTTTTTTAACCATGGTATGTTTTCCTTAGTAACTACTCTGACATTTCTCATTTCAAGTGTCAGGCCTGGAAGCCATCTTTTACATTGGGCCTTCAGGCCTGCCACATTTTCTACTGTGGAAAAATGGGAGGGGGGATTGTATGGGAGATATATAGTCAAAATAACATTCCTTTCTCAGAGAGTCAAGAACGCCTTGCAAAGAGACGTTTGTTAAGTTTTGCCTCATTTTATGGCCTTTCTTGCCACAGTTCTTAAGTGAATCACTGCAGTTGTTATGTTAGTCACGTGGTTGTTAAGTGAATCTGGCTTCTCCATTGACTTTGTCAGGAAATTGCAAAAGGGAGTCGCATAAATGTGAACCAGTTGCCCTCGCACATATGCGCTAGTTGTTCCCGACTCTAAGGAGAGGTGCTCATCTCCGTTTCAAAGCCAAAGAGCCAGTGCTGTCCGAAGACTTCTCCGTGGTCATGGGAGATGGGAAGCTGGGACAAGTAACGGGAGCTCACCCCATTACGCGGCACTAGGAATTCGAACCACTGAACTGCTGACCTTTCGATCGACAAGCTCAGCATCTTAGCCACTGAGCCACCGTGTCCCTCCAAGTTGCCAAGCTATGCGACCCCTATTCTCCTTTAGTTTTATACTAGGAAGATGCAGGCAAGGCTAGCACTTTCCCAGTCTATTCCACTGGAAAAAAGAGGCAAGGTTAGCTCATTCCCATCAGTGGTGGGTAGCTACCGGTTCGACCAGGATCAGGTGAACTGGTAGCAGTGGTGGCAGGAGGCTCCGCCTACCTCCCCGGATGCTTCTGCACATGTGCAGAAGCATCTCTTGCGCACACGAGCGTGCGCAATGCCCACGAGCGAACCAGTAGCGACGGGTTTTGAAACCCGCTCCTGATTCCCAGTCACTGGACAAATGGAACAATTTCATTAACTTCCATAATTCTACCGAGGCTGTTTTGAATGAACGAAGGCCAGCAAAAACCAGTCGCCCACGGAAATCAGCAGGCAATGAAATTCCTTGATAACAATGCAAAGCAAATACATTTATTGAAGAGCGAGAAAGAGGGAGACAGGTAAAAATGCACCAAGGGAGGCAATATTTGAGATGTACATATTTTTCAAGATATTAAAGTTTAAAAAAAAAACACCAAAAAACGATGGTTGCTGAGCAAAACCGCAAAGATAATATTAATGATGCAAAAGCCATTATGAATGAATGCTTTCAGAACCAGAACACCTTATATAATAGGATTGGGAGAGAGTGTGGATGGAAACAGCAATCCATTCATCTATTTCCTGGGCAAGAACATGCCGTGGAACAGTGTCTCAGTAGGAATCTTATTCAGAGGGGTTCCCTGCCCAGATCGGTGGCCATTTCAACTTCTCCAGCCTGAGTCGGTAACTTATCATTCAGGAATGTATCTATGTCACTCTAATGAGTCTCTTGGCTCAGAAGAAAAAGTATTGGCTGTGATTTTAAGGGGGGGCAAAGTTCAATACCCAGTCTCTCCAAATGGAGCTGGAAAAAACCTAATCTGGAAGCCAGGAGAGCTTTTAGCAACCCATAATAATGAGAGCGAATGTAAAGGATCAGCGTTCTAACTTGGTGTATGATTGGGCAAAGTTTCTCAAAAATATTGTCTGTGTTTCAAAGGGAATACCAATGTACTTAGACTTAGACTAACTGTATTGTCACTTTAAATATACACCACTAATCGGCATACCATCCTTTTGAGGTAGGTAAAATGAGGACCCGGATTGTGGGGGCAATAAGCTGACTTTGTATAAAAAAGAACACCCCTTAGGGGGGGCCAAAAGCCCTACTAAGCAGGTGTATACAAAAGTATGAAGGCTATTGCTTAACACATTGTAAACCGCCCTGAGTCTCCGGAGAAGGGCGGCATATAAATTGAACCAATAAATAAATAAATAAATAAATAAATAAATAAATAAATAAATAAATAAATAAATATGAAATTTTGTTGCATACAGCTAGCTCTCAAAGGGTCTCCTCCTCCAAAATACACTACATAAACATGACAAACAAATAAATAAAAATTATGCATATACCCACACGTACCTACATATATTATACTAGTAGCTGGATATCCATGCTTCGCTACAAAACTATGTTATCGAGCTTGATAAATTGAGAGTTAAAGTTTGGAAATTAATGAGAAGTTACGATCGGGCTTGATACATTGACACTTAAAGCTTGAAAATGTATGTACAATGTGTACCTCCTTAGCATCAGACCGTGTTAATATAAGGCAACTTGCAGTTGGAACAGATTTCTTTTCAGGTGGGGAGGGGGAGTGGAATGTCTAAACTCCCAGCCCGCAGGCCAGATGAGTCAAGCGCTGGCCACGCCCCGCCTAGTTTAGCGAAGGGGTAGCATTAATGTGTGTTAATATAAGGCAACTGGCAGTTGGAACAGAGTTCTCTTCAAGTGGGGAGTGGGAGTAGAACATCAGAGTGTGTTAATATAATACTGTATAAGAAATACTAATGATCTGATGGTCATTTCGAAAAATCTTTTCTTAGCGAGCACCTAGAATCCAAGAGGAACATATGTGCCAAGTTTCAAGTTTGTAGGCTTTACAGTTCTGGAGATTTCGTGATGAGTGAGTGGTATTTGGCTTTTATATATAGATTATGTGACACAGAGAAACAACACAGTCTACTTCGGATGTATACAGGGCAAGAAAAACGAATATTGTGATCCCTACTGTGTGCAAGAAAAATAGAATTTTACTATTCTCTCATTTTCTGAAATAAAGATACACATCTTATGTCAAAGAAGCAAATGTAACTCAGGGCTTGCATATAGCATATCAGTATCTGATTTGCATCTCCCAGAACCAGCCCAAAATATCTCCTATTTCAACTCCTAATATCTGAATCACTCCTGCAAAACTCCTAGATAGAACAATGTTTCTCAACTTTGGCTTCTTTAAGATGGGTGGATTCCAACTCCCAGAATTCCTCTGCCAGGATGGAATTCTTGGAGTTCAAATCTGCCCATCTTAAAGTAGGATAGATGATAGAACTAACTTGTTCTCTATTGCTTCACAAGGCAGGACTAAACCAAGGGATGAAAATTGAAGAAGTGAAGATTTCTGCTGGGATATACCATCACTGTAATCTAGACATTTTCAATCTCCTATTAAGTAAAACAACATATAAATCAGTGGTGGGTTTCTATCGGTTTGCCCCGGTTCGGGCAAACCGGTAGTGGCGGCGGCGGGAGGCTCCACCCACCCACACGGATGTCATCAGAGATACTCTGCGCATGGGCAGAAGCGCCACATGCGAGCAAAGCAAGCAAGCACACACACACACATGCGCTCCCAGCTCTGAACCAAGAGCGAAAGTAAGTGGGACCCACTACCAATATAAATCCTAGTCCTATATTTTGTCTGGGATAGCTAGAGAAATAAAAAGATAGATAATCAATACAACAACAACAAAAAACTCTTTTAAAACATTAAGGAAGCTTCTTTTACAAATGTAAAGACAAACTCCTGGGAACTTTGAAGAGCATCCGTATGAAATTGTATCTGTGGTGAAGACCAGATAATCTCCAGACTAAAAAGATCACTCCATTGTTCCAGAAATCAATTCAAAGAGAAGCTGAGCTACATACCATATAATCTCAAAATGCTCTGGACTTCTATAGCTCCTTGTTCCTCAAACTATGTGCAAAAATATAGGACTCCATACAAAAAAAAAAATGTTTATAATAAAGACTACATTCTGTAGCAATTTCCTAGATTCCTGGGGTTAGAAATCTAGATTGCCAATGGATAAGTGAGCCTTAAAATCACTTCCCTGCTGACAAAAATTCATTTCTTATAACCATCTCCATTTACCAGAATGTTGAATCTTTCCCATGGGGAAGGCACAAATGAAAATGTTATTTCGATGCTCATGAACTCATACCTTTCTGTCTGCTTTTTTCACTGCTGCCAATTCCATTCTCTTCCAAATTCGACGAAGGGCGGTGGCCTGAGGGAAATAATGATCTTCCAATAATCTTCAGAAGACTCTTAATTCTGAATCCTTTTTTAAAATTTTATTTCCCCCCCCCTCCATTCTTTATCTAGAGCTGGCTTGCATTTTATGAAAATGGTAACTGTTATGCTATGCACGTGATGTAACATGTGACTTTAACTTTAACTTGAGCTTGGTGACTGTGATGACAGTAATAGTTACACCAGGTAGAAAATGTTTTTAATAGCTACTCTTACAAATGTGGCAACGGTGGATGAGGAGGTGAAGTGGAAGTTAATAGTATCAAGATTCTTATTCATTTCTGACCTGTAAAGCCCATCAATAGCAATAGCACTTAGACATATATACCGTTTCACGGTGCTTTACAGCATTCTCTGAGCAGTTTACAGAATCAGCATAATGCCCCCAACAATCTGGGTCCTCATTTTACCAACCTCAGAAGGATGGAAAGCTGAGTCAACCTTGAGCTGGTCACAATCAAACTCCTGGCAGTGAACAGTGAGTTAGCTGCAATACTGCATTCTAAACACTGCACCACCATGGCTCTTCCTTTTCTAATAGTTTAGAAAACATTCAAAGAAGCAAAGTATTATAGATAAATTATTATAGTTGAAGAATTTGAGAATTGGACTTCCAGGCAAGAAATGGCAGATCAGCTAAAAGCAGAGCTGACAACCACAGCAGAATAAAGCCCCGTGATGTAGACCAGAATTTTGTAATTCCTCCCTGGACAAGGAGAAGATTTGAGATTGCCCACAAGTGCTCCTGACAGCTCCTTCCAGTTTTGAAGAATTTTCTGAGATGGGACAATGTAAAAATAAAAAGAAATAAAGGACTATGGCATCATTTGAAGGAATCAAAGATCAAGATTGTTAATGTAAACGGAAGGAATGTAAAATTGGTTTATTTTATCAAAGTTAAAATAGAAATGTTATCTCTAGCAACCCTTAATGAACTGGCAAGGTTTTAAGGATTTGTTTATAGATAAGAAGTGGAATGGGGAAGAAGACATTATTTTTTTGTATTTTAAGAGAAGATAATAAGTTACCACAACTGTTGTGATGAAGGGGTAAATCATTTATTTAATCTACTTCTTTTCTTTTTCTTTACTATTTTCTTTTTTCTTTACTATTTCTTTTCTATTTTTTTTCTGTACCTTCTATTTTTTTTTGTTTGCAGTTGTTATTATCAATGTAATAGTATTTTTTTATAAAACTACTATTTAAAAAAAAAAAGTATTTGAGAACCAAGACATCCAAGCAGTAAAATCTTGCAATGCATGTCCTATCATCCCAAAAATCCCATTGATGCTGTGTTGGTGCATTTTAGAAGGAAAGTGGCAATGGCAGTCTTTTTGTTTCATACCTCCCAGACTCATGTTATGTTGTGACTTTCTGAGAAACAAACAATAGTGGCTAAAGTAGCTGTCACTTTTTTTTCCCCATCCAAAATCTTCAGAGTGATATTTCTCGAGATACTATTTGCTTCCCTGAAGCAGTCAGTTCAAGCTCTGACCAGCCAAGCTCTGACGATCCCGGCTGAGTTGCCTGCCGATCAGGCAACTCAGCTTGGATCGTCAGAACCATTTAAAACAAAAAAAGTTTTTTTTCTTTTAAATGGCTCTGACGATCCAAGCTCTGACGATCCCAGCTGAGTTGCCTGCTAACCGGTAGCAAAAATCCCCCCCCTCTCCAGCTTGCTTACCTTAGCTGCTGGTTGCAACACCTTGCTGTAATCCCTGCAATCCATTGCATCAGCAAGCAACTGAATCTCCCTGCCTGCAATCAAGTTCATCGGTGAGCAGCTCTATCTGCCTGCCTGCCTTCCTGCCTCCCAGAATTCTGGGAGTTGAAGTCCACAAGTCTTAAAGTTGCCAAAGTTGGAGACCTCTGTTCTATGGGGTAAGTTTTTTTCTCCTTTGGGAGCTTTAAAAAAAATAGTTAATTGGGTTTTTTTTAGTTGTTCTTTTTTTAGACCTAGCCATTTAAAGTTTAGGAAGTTTTAAATTTAGCTTCTTTTATATAAAAATAAAAATAAATTAAAATAAAATATTTGTGCAGCTTTCTGAGATTTGGTGTGTTTCTGTAGTGTTTCACTTTAACTACACAAACACACAAAATCTCACAAAGCTGTATGTGGAATTTTGTGTGTGTAAAGTGTGAAAGTTGGTTTTTTGGTCTTTTTGTGGCTGTGTGAGGTTCCTGCTTGTTGCAGGGGCCATTTTGGGTCTAGCACAGCTGCTTTTACATTGTGGGTGAGCCAGTTGTGTTGTGTTGTGTTGTTTGTGTGTGAAGTGTGAAAGTTGTTTTTTTTTTTACTTTTTGTGGCTGTGTGAGGTTCCTGCTTGTTGCAGGGGCCATTTTGGGTCTAGCACAGCTGCTTTTACATTGTGGGTGAGCCAGTTGTGTTGTGTTGTATTTTGTAGGTTAAAAAAGGGCAAAGAAGTGACATTGACTTGACCACGCCCCACCTCACCACCAAGCACGCCCACCCAGTCACCTGACCACCAAGCCACGCCCACTAATTAAGCCACACCCACAGAACCAGTAGCAACATTTTTTTAGATTTCACCCCTGGGTAGTACCACCCCATCCAAGACCATAGGTGGCAATTCTCCCTGAGCCAACGAACCCCAAACCCAGAGCCACTCGGTCTTGCAACCTGTTGCTCCCCATTCAGCCCCTAATAGCCTCTAGGCACTGCAAGAGGGAGGACACGGCATCACTTAACTCACCACGGGCGGGGCCAGTCAGAATTTTTACTACCGGTTCTCCAAACTACTCAAAATTTCTGCTACCAGTTCTCCAGAACTGGTCAGAACCTGCTGAAACCCACCTCTGCAAGAGACTATAAGAGTAAGAGTAAGACCTGCTTGGAACCCTGATCAAGTTTAGTCAGAACTCAAGAAAGAAGTAATTGATATACTTTCCAACCTGGCAGGAAAACAGGCCTGATCAGCTTGGTTCTCCAAACCCAATCCCTATTTGTTCTAAACATTTACTTCCACTGCCTTTTTTCCCCCTGGCAAATGAAATGTATCCAACCCATTACAATTTATGGAGCTATTTGAAGCAGCAGGCACATCTGAAATATGAAATCCAGTGCAGAAAATCCCCTTCAGATCTGTCCGGGCCCATTTCTCTTTTTGTGAGAAGAGTTTCTAATTGGTTGGAAAGCAACAGACAATCATTCTTTGTCCTGCGGTGGATTTGCTTGGGCTGAGCCATCCTTGGGAGCTGGAATGACTCCAAATGATAATTTAATAGGGAGAATCCAGTGACACACATACACACACACACACAAACCCTCATCTCCCTACCTCCTAATGATGCTACACAGGTGCAGATGTACTGCAACAGCCCTAATGGCAATTTTTTTATAGGATATACAGGTTGATTTGCATGCTTTGGCTGCCTTTTAATTATACACACTTGCATACATTATGGAAACCATATAGCTGGGTTTCCATTATCCAGTTACAACAACAAGAAGTTACAAGAATCAATGCCAAGAGAGAAAAGAAATTATGGAGAGGTTAATTCCAACCCCTTTTTGAAGACTTGAAGATTTCTCAAGAATCCACTGAGTCTTAACCAGGACCAATTAAGAAATACTCGAAATAAAACAAGTGCTCTTTAAAGACAAGTGACTGGGAAACAATAATTGAGATATAAATGTCCTAAATACCAAGAAGTAAGATTATCTCTGTTGTGTTTCTTTGACAGTATTCATAAAGCTCCAATTCACAAAGGGATTTTCCCTCTTCTACTTTTCTACTTCTCAACTGGAAGTTGAAGTTAAATCTCATTTTATGAAACCTTGATGCAACTGGCATGGCATGCAGCAAACAAAACTTCTGCTGTGATTTGTATGATTTGGGTAATGATGTTATCACACATAATGGACATTGAAGAAAATGATACAGCTTCATTCTTTGTGTGCTGAGATCATCAGAGACATTATGCCAATCCTCTATAATGTTCCATTATCTGATTCAATGGATATATCTCATTGATAGATAACCTTTCCACAATTAGACCACTAAAATAATGTTTCATTATGAGTTCTGCCAGAACAAACCCTTCCCTTTCATATTCCAAATACATGCCCATTACTACACACTGAGTTTTAGTTATTGTTGCATTGTGTTATTACAAGAACTGAAATTATTTAAATAATTAAGTTACTATAAATGTGACTGGTCATGACAATAACTTCTGACTTATCACCTTTAATAACTATCAGGAGTGTTCTACTTGCATTCAAAGAAAGTCCTTTCAAATCTCTCCACTCAAATCAACAATGTGAACAACTTGAATGTACTGGAAAGCAAGAAGAAGTCTGGTGGGACAGATGGATGAAATCAAGGAAAGGCAGTCCCTCAAATACTGTAGCCTGAACCCATGCCATGTAGGCCTTTAAAAATCAACATTCTGGTTACCAGAAACAAATTGCACAGCAGAGATGTAACGTATGTAGAAGAGCAGGCAGAGATGGGGAGGCGGTATTAAATGTGTCATCAGCTTAGAGTGCTTACATTGCCAAAAAGGGTCCAAGCCCAACCCCTCTTGAATTCTGTTGACTCTTATCTGGTGCCAGTTTAATACTGACTGAACTTTAATTGACTGGATTCTTGGTGTGTAGGCTTGAATAAATCTTCTGTGGTGCAACTTAAGTCTGATCCTTTGCACCTGACAATGTGTGCTCTACCAGAAACACACAAAGCTACATGCACATCTCTACATTTCTCCCCATTAAAACATTCTGAAGAACGCATGAGGAGGGCTATAAGATCATTGGTGCCACATATAATGTTGTTGTTGTTGTTATATCTTTTATTCATTAAACATGAAACTCAGTCAACTGAACATTTAAAAATGTATCACAAATATCATTGACTTATTATTGTTGTTGTCATTATTGTTATTATTTCTAGTGTGGTTCCTACATTCAAATGGATCCACATCTCCATCTGAAACTGTTGACAAAATTCTTTTTGGGGAGAATTTATAGTCAAACAACCTGAGTGGAAAACTCCAAAAGGCAATTCTGTACGCTTAAGACTTTCATCAATGATGACTGAGTGATTTCATCATTATCACACATATCAAACAAACCAGAGGATTATTGTTATTATTTTTTTATCATTGCCCACCGATCTTCAGCCTTGCTAAAGAAGGACTGCTTTGTTCTGCCACATTTTAATGCAATTTATAAGTTCATACATCCCCAAAGCCAATGGTTCGAAGTCTGGGTTTTCATTAAATTTCTACTTTGTTATAAGGCTGGGATTGCCAGTTTTATCCAGTTTCCACTGCTGTGACATTAACTCAGCATCTAGCATGGGTATATGGTATGTGTGTAAGGATTTAAACAGATGATAAGTTAACTCTTCCCTGGTAGAGTTGAGGAATGAAGAAAATAATACATTTCCATTGGGGATGAGGGCCATTCGTACCTCATTTGTGTCTTCAATGTGCCTCAGAATCCTTTCAAATGTTGCCTCTAAGTTGTCTTTTTAATGTGGTAAGAAAGAAAGAATTATTAAATCCACTCAGGGTAATTATATTAACTGTCCTTGACTTTGGTTTAATTTAATTAAATGCAAATGGACCAAAATCTGATTTAGCTTCATTTCTAGGCTATCGACTTTTTCTTTGAAGGCAGTATCTGTTTTTCAGCTACCAACATGCAATTCAAGATTTTTTTGGATATTCTTTTCCCCCCCTCAAGTCCATCCTTCCATCGTTCCTTCTTTGTTTCTTCTACCTAACATTATTTACTTTGTTTCAGGACTTAAAACAAAAATCCCATAGAATGCTTTCCATTCTGATTCAGTTTAGGCAAAAAACACAAAGTAAAAGAAGATACATTGCGTTAGAAAGATAATTGTATAATGGAACACAGAACATAGAATAGTAGGTTTGGAAGGAACCTTGGAGGTCTTCTAGTCCAACCTCCTGCTCAAGCAGGAAATCCTATACCATTCTTCACAAGTGGTTTCCCATCTCTTCTTGAAAGGCTCCAATGATAGAGCACCCACAACTTCGGGAGGCAAGTCGTTCCAGTGATTAATTGTTCTCATTGTCAGGAAATTTCTCCTTAATTCTATGTTGGATCTCTCTTTAATGATCAATGAATGGAAACTAATCAAGGAGAGAGGCAACCTAGAAATAAGGAGAAATTTCCTGACAGTGGGAACAATTAAACAGTGTAACGGCTTGCCTTCAGAAGTATTGGATGCTCCATCACTGGAGGCTTTTAAGAAGAGACAAGACCACCACTTGTCTGAAATGGTATAGGACAGTGATGGCGAACCTTTTCGGCACCGAGTGGGCCGTGTGTGGGCCGCAACCAGGAAATGGAGCTGCCGAGAGCACATGCGCACACACGAAAATGAACTTACTGTTTCACCTACTGAACTTTCGGTTTCAGCCAACTACTCTTCCAGGTTTCTGGTGCACATGCGCACATGATGATCAGCTGGCCAGCGCACATGCTCAGACAGGAAAACGGAAGACCAGCCCTTCCAGTTTCTGGCACTGCCACATTCAAAAAGGCCAGCTGATTGTTGTGTGCTCATGGGTGCCAGAAACCTGGAAGAGGAATGGGCGATGCCGCACTTGCCAGGTGACATGGCTCCACATGCCACTTTGGGCACGCGTGCCATAGGTTTGTCACCACAGGTATAGCACCTCCTGGTTGAGCAGAAGGTTGGACTGGAAGACGTCCAAGGTCCCTTTCAACAGTGTTATTCTTCCATCTCTTACTTCTTGTCCTGCCTTCAAGTACTTTGGAGAGTAGGCTGTCCCCCTCTTTCAGTGAAAGCTCCTCAAGTACCGGAAGATGGCTATCATATCATCCTAGTTCTTCTCTTGATTGGATATCAGACAGTCGAGTGCACCAAATCTGTGCCCCATCCACAATTTCACCCAGGATTTTTTACCTCCTGAAAACCGCCCTCCCCCCCCTCATCCTTCCCCAAAAGAAAGCAATTTTTTCTCACCAAATTGAACAGGGGTGGGGGGTAGAATAAATTTTTAGCAAACAATTATTAGGAACCACAACTGGGAAAGCGAGAAGTGAAACCTGCCCTTGATTTATTCAAGCAATCACTCCCATTTGCACATAATTTACCAGCACTTCTTTCAACAAATGTTTTCATTTACTAGAATTATGAGGCACCAGGTACGACAAGAAATAATTTTTCCCTTCTGTCAGATGGAAAACATCCACAGTAATAGCAAGTCTTAATAGATAGCAGCCTGGACTCAAAAAATCGCAAAGGATGGGACGCCAATGGAAAGTAAACAGGAAAATAAAGGGTATGAACTCTGCAAGGCTCTGAAATGCATGTTTCAAATAGAGCTTTTCCTCCATGTTCCCTGACCACCACAAGAAGATGTCCAGGTTACTGCTTTTATCATCATTTTATCAAATGACTTTCCTTCATTTCATCTCTTTCCCACAACTGAACAAGCTCAGTCCTATTCAGTGGTTCCTGTTTTGAAATGCAGGTAGTCCTCAATTTATGACTACAATTGAGCCCAATCTGTTAAGTGAGTTTTGCCCCATTTCCTGCCATTGATAAGTTAATAACCTGGTTGTTGAGTGAATCTGGCTTCCCCATGGACGTTGCTTGTCAGAAGGTCGCAAAAAATGACCCCGGGACACTGCAACGGTCGTATATATGAACCAGTTGCCAAGCATCTGAATTTGGATCACGTGATCATGGGGATGCTGCAAAGGTTGTAACCAGTGAGGGTATTCAGCCGGTTCGTACCGATTCGGGCAAACCGGTAGCAGAGATTGCAGGTGGGCCCGACCATCAGCCCCAGTGTAAAGATGTCCTATTTAGTCACATTTTTGAGGCCAGGTGCATGCACGGAAGGTGCACATGCGAAATGAGTGTGCACATGTGCAGTGAAACACTGGTAAGAATATGTGAAACCTACTGCTGGTTGTAACTGTGAAAAGCGGTCATAAGTCACTTTTTTCAGTGCCGTTGTAACTTTGAATGGTCACTAAATAAACTGTGGTAAGTCAAGGTCTACCTGTAGTGTGTTGCCTTTTTGTCCAACACAGTTTTGGTCATGGATGTATTCTGGCATGCTTCGTGGTGGATGTGGTAGCTAACATAATCCGGGGTTGGGAATTGCCCAGCTGTTACTCTATGATGCCCTCTGATTATTGAAAACTGGTCTCTGTTGCCACTTTGAGGAACATTGAATGTAGAAAGTACCAAACAAACTTAAATCCACCAGGCCTAACTGAAATATACCCACAAGAGCTCACATGGAGACTACAGAGTCTCCAAGGCACAAAGTCAAACAGGAAGCACAAGGAACAAACACACACAGCCGGAAACCAAACACACTGTACCCAGCATCACCTCCCTCCACCTGCTGCGATAAATAGCTTTCCAGTTCAGCCCATCAAGACGGGTGAGTCCTTCTTCAGAGTAATCTGGCAGATCTCCATTGCTCTTGTCTTTTCTCTGCCCTGTGTGCTCTCGGATCCACGACAGAAGGCAACTCCTCTCTTCTCTTCACTGACCAACCAGGCTTAGGGCCTGGTTATTTACGGGACCGCCTACTACCACCAATAGCCTCCCACCGGCCAGTACGCTCTCATAGAGAGGGACTCCTCCGGGTGCCGTCAGCCAAACAGTGTCGACTGGCAGCCCCTAGGGGGAGAGCCTTCTCTGTGGGGGCACCTACCATCTGGAATGAGCTCCCCCCGGAGATACGGAGGATCCCGGATCTGCGCTCCTTCCGCCGTGCTGTGAAGACCTTTTTATTCCATCAAGCGGGCTTGGCCTAATCTCTTCCCTTTTTAAATATGTAAATTTTAATCTGTTTTTAAATTATTGGGGTATTTTAATTTGTCTGGGCCAAAAAGTTTAATTTGATTTTATCGGGTTTTTAAATTTTGTGTATTTATGTATTTTATTGTTGGCTGTTCACCGCCCTGAGTCCTTCGGGAGTAGGGCGGTATACAAATCAAATAAACTAACTAAACATAAACTAACTACCCATGAAAGCTGTCCCCAGCTGAAGCCTCCTGTAAATCTCTTTCAGCTGGCTGTTCAGAGTCATTAATTAACCCAATTCCTGATGTGCCAGGAATGAGCTCATCCTACTTGACCTCTGAGGAAGAATCTGAGGAGTTGTCCAATAGAGACATCACATGTTACTACTGGAAAAGCATCTACCCACAGGTACAGTATAACAACCCAGAAACTTGGTATTTTTCAAGAAAGATGATGAAGGTGATGGTGATGGTGATAATGATAATGATAATGATACGACAAGTGGTGTGCAAAGCTCAACATGCCCTAAAATAAAGGAGTCAAGACCCGCAGCCCAGTTGTGTACCCTGGCAAAGAATTTTAGAAGGCAGCTGCCTTTTTGACAACAAAGCACCATGGCACATTGTTTTATAGCTAGTTTACATAGAATAAAACAGGAAAGTGCTTGAGAGAAGATGATTAAATTTGCAAGCGGATTGAGAGTCCTGCAAAAAGCAATGAAAAATCTGCAGTGGAAAAAAGAAGTTATTTATCCCAAGGAAGCTTAAGAATGTCACTCAGCAGTAAAATATTTAATTGACATTCTGTTGCCAGATAAAAACTCCTTTCCTTCCAAGTGGCTATTGGGGAAATACCCACACGAGAGGTCTTAGTAAAGAGATTCCAAAGCCAAGACAGGGAGTGAAGCAAAAACAAGGACTGCATCAGAAATAATATGTCAGGTGTATTAATTTCCAGTTAAGATGATTTATTGTTCATGCCTATATACAAGAATCTAGTCCAGGGGTCTCCAACCTTGTCAACTTTAAGACTTGTGGACATCAACTCACAGAATTCCTCAGCCAGCTTCGTTGAGGAATTCTGTGAGTTGAAGTCCACAAGTCTTAAAGTTGCCAAGGTTGGAGACCCCTGATCTAGTCAACTAATGGTCAGCATTCAACTGGTGCTAGATAAGGATCAACAGAATTCAAGAGAGGCTGGACTCAGACCATTTGTGGAAACATGATGATTCTAGGCTGATTCCTCTCTTTACCCCATCCCCAGGTTCTTGTTTTCCTTTTCCTAGATAGTAGTAGTCAGAGAACAACTGACCCAGGATCATCAGTTCAAGATATAGAAGATGGACACAGTTGTCTTCAAAGGGAAAGACTTTGGAATAGAAATTTACAGTTCCACTCAGGAAAATAACTTATTACAACTTATTACAAAGTAAGTATCAGTGGTGGGTTCCTCCCGGTTCGGTCCGGTTCAGCTGAGCCGGTAGCGGTGACGATATGACGTCACCGAATTGGTTCTCCCCCCCGCCCTCCCACCCCCCCCACCCCTCCCACGTATTCTTACCTTTTATTTGGTCCCACCCCCAATCTATTGCTGCCTCCTGAGTCCCAGCTGATGACTAGAGGAAAAAAAACTGTTTAAACTCTTGCCGTGGGGCTTCAAAGGGCCATCCTACAGCTAATCAGTGTTAAAAGCAAACAAATGAATCGGGTCGTAAGTGCGAGGACTGGTCGTAAGTGCGAGGACCTTCCAGAAATGACTCTGACCAGTTAGCCACACCCACGTAGTCACATGATCTCCAAGCCACACCCACAAAATAAGCCACGCCCACAGAACCGGTAGTAAAAAAATTTAGAACCCACCCCTGGTAAGCATGTAAAATACATAACTATGGAAAGCGACGATGTATACAAAGAACTGAACAAAATTTGTGAGGGGATTAAGGCAGAAAATATCTGATCCCATCTTGCCAAAACAACCTTGAGATGTGGTCCATCAGATAAATTCTGAGGCCTAGGAGCTTGAGAAAAATTTACTAATGATCAATGAGCAGAGATACTGTATGATAATAGGAACAGCCTCAGCCTGTTTTCTGATGAGTTGCCTGTTTCCAGCAATAAATTCACAAATTAATAAAAAAAAGGATTTCACTTAAAAGGATTTGACTTAAACATCAGTGAGATCATGCTGGTGTTACAACTGGTTGCCAATGGAATAGACCATAAGCTCTCACTTTTTAGAAGTTTCTAAGCAGAGATCAAGACACTGTAGCTGTACATGTTTTTTTTTTTTAATCAGTCAAGGAAGAAAGTGATGGTGATTAAGTGCATTTGAGATTTCAGCCATCGTTCTGAATCTACACTCATGAATGATCTCAACTCATGAATTAGAGAAGAGCTTGGTGGTGCAGTGGACTAAACTACTGTTAAAGTAGTATTTAGCTGCCAGCTGCCTGCAATTACTGCGAGTTCAATTCTCACCAGGCTCAAGGTTGACTCAGCCTTCCATCCTTCCGAGGTAGGTAAAATGACCCGGTTTGTGGGGGCAATAAGCTGACTTTGTATAAAATAGAACACCGCTTGGGGGGGCCCAAAAGCCCTACTAAGCAGGTATATACAAAAGTATGAAGGCTATTGCTTAATGCATTGTAAGCCGCCCTGAGTCTCCAGAGAAGGGCGGCATATAAATCAAACTAATAAATAAATAAATACATTAATTAATTATTTTCATTGAAAGTCATGAATGGATTTCTAAATTTGTTCTTGGTCCCATCCATGAATCTGCAGAACATCAACCCTTAAGAACTCTTCCTTCCTCCAAATAGCCATTACTTCTTCTCCTCCCCTTCTTCTTCTTCTTCTTCTTCTTCTTCTTCTTCTTCTTCTTCTTCTTCTTCTTCTTCTTCTTCTTCTTCTTCTTCTTCTTCCTTTTCCTCCTCCTCCTCCTCCTCCTCCTCCTCCTCCTCCTCCTCCTCCTCCTCCTCCTCCTCCTCCTCCTCCTCCTCCTCCTCCTCCTCTTCTTCTTCTTCTTCTTCTTCTTCTTCTTCTTCTTCTTCTTCTTCTTCTTCTTCTTCTTCTTCTTTTTAAGGAAATGACATAGTGACATGGGTAAAAGGTGATTTAGACAGACCGCTGTGCCACAAATTGTTGGGAGCTGATTTAGAGATCTTGCCTTTGTCAAGGAAGACGGTTGGGAGTCTACTTTAAAGAAATACTGGGAATATTTTCATCAAAGGTCTGAATTGAAAAACAGCGGGAGGTAAATATCTGAGTAGGCACAAAGAAAAATCGCTAGATCCACGCAATTACGATTAACAGGGGGACAGTGGTAGTTCAATGAAGTAATTCAATCTGGTGTCCTACATTTTATCAGATAGCAATTGTGAGCTTTGATATAAATTGCTGAGAAAGAGGATTGAAATATCATTCTCATTCTCTCTCCCTCTCTCCCCCTCCCTCCCTCTTTCTCCCACAATGCAATTCCCTTGCTTCATTATCATCAAAATGACTACTCTGCAGGCCACATATTCCAAATCTAGAAAGTGAAAGCTTTATTTTTATTTTTATTTTTCTCTTAGGGTTGACATCTGTGACCTGGCCCTTAATGTGAAGTGTGTGGTCCATTCTAGTAAAGGGAGAAATGGTTGTGTAGTTCCCAAGTGGAAAAAACTATAATATTTCCTACAAGGACAACACTGGTGTTTATTTTTTACAGGTTCCTAGAAATACTTTAAAATGGGTTTTGCAAAGGTTCCTGGATTAAGAATGACTCAATGGATGATATACAGGGCATAATTAATCTTGGTTGGACTATCTCCAGCATGAAAAAGTCAACTAATTACAACTGATGAAAAAAATCAACTAATAACTGGTCCTGTTGTCCTATTATCCCTTACAAATCAAGAGCATTTGAGAGAAATTTAACTCTACCCTCTTCAGGAGAGCTAATATTGCTCGTGGAATAAGAAACTTTTCCAATCTTTTTAGGAAACTGACAAAACATTTGAAGAGTTCCTTGCTCTTGGTTTTTTTTTCAGAAGTAAAGTATCTAGTCCCAACTCTCATTTCCATATAATAAAATGAGTGTGAGCACAGTTTTCACAGTTACAACTTTCATAGCAGCCCCATGGTGAGGTGATCAAAATCCGGACACTTGACAACTGATGTGTATTTATGACAATTGCAGTGTCCCGGGGTCATATAGTATTTACAACAGTTGCAGTGTCCTGGGGTCATGTGATTTTCCATTTGCAGTCTTCCCAGCCATCTTCTGACAAGCAAAGTCAATGGGGAAAGCTGGATTTGCTTAATGAATGTGTGATCTGCTTAACACCTTTGGTGATTCGCTTAACAAACATGGTCATAAAATTGGCCTTGCTTAGCATTCTGATCTTCAATTGTGGTCATTAACTGAGAACTACCTGTATTTATTCTTATAAGTCCCTATACTACAACTTTACACATAAACCAAGTGACATTCATGTCAACTCCTGATAAATTCATGGACAAGTACATATATAGCTTTTCTGGGCAATAATATGGAGGTATTTTGCTATTAGCTTCTTCTGAGATTTAATTCATCAAACTACAACTCAGGGACACTATGGTGTTCTCCATTCTTAACTCTATCAAATATAATCCCGCTTATCTTTTTGAGATTAGAGATTAATCCAAGATCTTGCTTAACATTCATCAATTATATCATAATTCTCCCAAGAGGCACTGTTTAAATAATTTAAATTAGACTATCCATTTACAAGATGGCGATATCAGCCAGCTTATTGAGAACACCAGGTTTTGTAGAGGAACTCATAAGAAAATTAGAAAACAAAAATGTTGCTGGCTGTGTGGAAATGAACAAACAGAATATTGAAAATTGGAAGAGACCAGTGAAAGCAATAGGTGCCCACTCAGTGGCCACAAAATGCTGACTTGATCATTGGAGTGGGGAGGTAGAAAATGGAGGGGGGGGAAGAAAGAAGAAAGAAAATATTAACAGCAAGACTTAATAAAATTCTCCTTGCTCCAATTGCTGTGTTTTGAAGTTGGTATCTCCCTTCCAGAAGCATTTTACATAGTATGCAAAATATTCATCTAAGCAAGCCTTTACACAACAGACTTAAGATGCAATGGACACAATTCCTATTTTTGTTACATTTTTTCCCAACTTTAATATTCTTTGCTCCTTCCTACTATAGCCTAGGAACATAAATAATAGCTTTTTGAATAAAAATACCTTTATAATAAATAATAATAAATAATAAAACTGGTGCAAATTGGAGGAAGGAAAATATGGGGCCTTCTTGGTGGTGGCCCCTTCTTTATAGAACATTGTTTACCCCGAAGCACTAGGCCCTAAAAATGTGGCTTTGTCAGTGGGTGTGAAGACCACAAATGGAGACAGAGCTAATCAAGCTTGATTTGATTGTGTTGTTGCTGCTCTTGGAGGTGAGGCAGGGTTCAACAGAATAACAAAATAAGGAGAGCTGAAGGGAACTTGGTGATTTTCCAGTCCAAGCCCCCTGGTCAGGCAGGAAACCCTGTACCATTTCAGACAAATGGTTGTCCAATCTCTTCTTAAACGCCTCCAGTGATGTAGCACCCACAACTTCTGGAGGCAAGTCATTCCACTGATTAATTGTTCTGTTTCTTTTTTCAATTCTGTTTCTTTTAATGGTTTTATTATATGATGGACTTTTTGTTGTTGTTGTTAAATTCTGTAAGTCACCCAGAGTCATCTCTATGTGAGCTGAGTGACTATATAAATTTGTTAAATAAATAAAATAAAGTACCATAAATGTTGAGGTCCTTTCCCCCCCCCCACTTTTCCTTTCATAGCTCTACCCTCTTTCAGTTCTGATTTGTAGGTTTTTATTAATCCATACCTCACCCAGAATAAAGGTTTCCCTTCCCTGTTATAAACCAGAATCCCCCAAACTAAGTAAAGCAGTGAAAAAATATCAACAGAAATGCCAAATTTGTATTTGATATCTCCAAGCAAAATAGCTATTGTCAAAAAATATACATGAAACTGTCATATGCACCCATAATGGAGACAAGATTTTTGAATGCTCCATTTTTAATGACCAGAGTCCTTTGTAAGAAGGTGGGGTTACCTCTGACAGTTTAATTGCCTTGCAATCATCCTAATTTGACCTAATAATGTATGTTTAGCCATCAGTGGAGAAAATCCTTATTATTCAGGTTGCCATGTGTATTTAATGTGACATATAAAGACAAGAAGAGGAAGGGGAAAAATGGCTGGGGAAAAAATAATATACCCTTTGATGCTGCTTCACAAGGGTTGATGGGCAAAGAATATATTTATTCCAGCCCAGTGGAAAATAATAATAATAAAAAGGGGACCAACATTGTAATAAAGCAAATTTGATGGACTGAATCTGGAGTGACAGCTAATCTCAGGCTGTCTCTTGCTTGAATAAACCTTGTAATCTTTCCAAGAGGGAGCTGACAAAAAGAAAGAAAGAAAGAAAATCAAGTTTGATTACGTTCAGAACTATATTTGGGTATCTTTCTTTTTTTCTTTTTTTTTTTTCACCAATGCCTTTAAACAAAGATTGACTGAAAAGCTGCCAGGAGGTTGTCTGTGAGGAGGACCCTTGCTGAGAAAGTCAATTTGATGCTGCCAGGTCCCTCCCCCTCCAAAAAATTATTATATGTTAGAAATCTTGAAACGTGTTATTTAGATACAATGATATTTATATGATATAATTGCAGATTCTTGACATTCCCTGAATATTCCATTAGAATACTGGAAATGAAAGGGGGGGGGTAGATATTCTATCAATATTATTCTATGACTTAGAATAATAGTAGTATGAGCATTAACACTATTTGGTGTTTTCATTCAAAGTTAAATGTGACATTGAAGAGGAAAATAATAAAAAAAGAACACGTTGCCACGTGCATCAAGACATTTATTAGATAATAAAGGTTTTGGTCTTAAGCTATTTTTTTAATGTTGAAATCTCCATTCTATTGTTACTTGGTGTATATATCAGTGGTTGCTCCCGGTTCGCCCTGGTTCTGTAGAACTGGTAGTAAAACCGGCGGGAGGCCCCGCCCACTGACCCCAACATCATCAAAACGCTTCTGCGCATGCGCAGAAGAGCGTGTGCACGCATGAGCGAAGTGAGCACGGCACACGGCCCCACTGCGAACTGTTAGTAAAGGTAAGTAGAACCCACCCCTGGTATATATGTACAGTATGTATGCATATGTGTTTATGTGTATTTGCCTGCCTGCCTGCCTGCCTGCCTGCCTGCCTGCCTGCCTGCCTATCTATCTATCTATCTATCTATCTATCTATCTATCTATCTATCTATCTATTTACATTAATAAGAGGAAAAAATAGATGAACAGAGCAAATTTAACAAAAATCAAAATTCCAAAAAGTAAAAATAGGATGATTTTTTAAAAAATATTGCATTTAAAAAAAAAACATTACAGGTCTGACATCTTCCTTTTTATACAATGGCTAATTTGCAATGTTTGGACATTTCATTTAGAACAGAGGTGGGTTTCAGCAGGTTCTGACCAGTTCTGGAGAACTGGTAGCAGAAATTTTGAGTTGTTCGGAGAACCGATAAATACCACTTCTGACTGGCCCCGGCCCTATCTATTCTCTGCCTCCCGAGTCACCTATATTTTCCTCCCAATCAACTATGTTGATTGGGAGGAAATGGGGATTTTATAGTATCCTTCCCTGCCATGCCCACCAAGCCACACCCACCAAGCCACGCCCACAAAACCAGTAGTAAAAAATTTTGAAACCCACCACTGATTTAGAACCCCTTAGAAAACAAAATATAGGTGATTATATTTGCTGTGATGCATTTTATGCGTGGGAAACATTCTTGCTCAAATTTTGTTACACTTCTATTGTGTGTATTTAGTATTAAGTTTTGCCATGGCTGCGTATTCTCCAGGTTTATCTTGCTGCTATAAGTGCCACATGCATCTTATTAAATTATGATGCTTCTTACTGATTGGTGCTAAAGGTTTGGCATTTGCTAATAAGTCCTTCATTTTGGGTTGATATCACATTTTGGGAGCCATAAGACTCGTAACTATCCTTCTGATCAAGGGCTGCCCTTTTCCTTTGAGAAGTCAGTTGGGATTCATATTCCAAAAACTAGACTGGTCTAGAACGAAAAAGCAGGCAGAAACAGGAGAAAAAACTTACTTTTACTTCTGTCACAGTGGAACTGGGCTGTTTTAGCACTAAAGGCATATTCTGGTTTGCAAGGAAATGCAGTCAACACAGAGAAACCAAGAAAATGGAGATGTTATACTCTTTTACTATATACCCGTGCCAAAGGTGGCACACAGCACCCTTTCTGATGGCACGTGAGCCGTCGCCATAGTTCAGCTCCGCTGTGCATGTGCACATACCTCCCACCGGCTAGCTGGTCTTCAGGTCTCTGACATGCATGTGTGGGATGTGTGTGGGGGGCCATGTGCGCATGGGTGGAGGGTGGGGCATGTGCAGTAGTCTGTGGGGGGTGTACGGGGGCGGGGTGCATGTGGGGGCCACATGTGGGTGCACAAGGGACAGAGCGCATGTGCGGGGGCCACATGTGCATTGCATTTTGGGGTTTCGGGCACACTTTGGGCACTCGGTCCAGAAAAGGTTAGCCATCATTGCTATATACAATGGAACTATTTACAACACGTATATTCAATGCAATTTCTAGGTTCTACATTTAGGGAAGAAAAACAAAATGCACAGGTACCGTATATGTGGTACCTTGCTCAATAGTAGTAACTGTGAGAGGGATCTTGGTCCTAGTGGACAACCATTTAGATATGAGCCAGCAGCATGCAGCAGCTGCCAAAAAAGCCAACACAGATCTAGGCTGCATAAACAGAGGGATAGAATCAAGATCACGTGAAGTGTTAATACCACTTTATAATGCCTTGGTAAGGCCACACTTGGAATATTGCATTCAGTTTTGGTCGCCACGATGTAAAAAAGGTGTGGAGACTCTAGAAAGAGTGCAGAGAAGAGCAACAAAGATGATGAGGGAACTGGAGGCTAAAACATATGAAGAACGGTTGCAGGAACTGAGTATGTCTAGTTTGATGAAGAGAAGACTAGGGGAGACATGATAGCAGTGTTCCAATTATCTCAGGGACTGCCACAAAAAAAGAGGGAGTCAAACTATAGGGGGTATAGGGTAGGACCAGAAGCAATGGATGGAAACTAATCAAGGACAGAAGCAATTTAGAACTAAGGAGAAATTTCCTGACAGTTAGAACAATTAATCAACTTGCCGCCAGCTGTGAATGCTCCAACACTGGAAGTTTTTAAGAAGATGTTAGATAACCATTTGTCTGAAGTGGTGTAGGATTTCCTGCCTAAGCAGGGGGCTGGGCTAGAAGACCTTCAAGGTCCCTTCCAACTCTGTTATTCTATTTTATTTTATTCTATTCTATTCTATTCTATTCTATTCTATTCTATTCTATTCTATTCTATTCTATTCTATTCTATTCTATTCTATTCTATTCTATTCTATTCTATTTGATTCGATTTGATTCAATTCAATTCAATTCAATTCAATTCTTCCAGGGAAGCCACCTATGAAATTTTCTTCTCCCTCTATGATTGGGAACCAATAACTGTTCATATAACTATTGTCCAGCTATTCTCTCCATTTTATAGTCTTTTTCTCTCCTCACCTGTTTTGGGTCAGTCTGTCAGCATGTTTCCCCCAAAACTCAACAGATAGATATCCACTCCAGGGCTCTGATCCCCAACACTTGTATACCAGACAGGACCAAGAGCAATGGTATCTACCTCGCCCTACAACCAACCTGGCTAGCAGCCAAGTAAGGTCATCAGATCTTGTGACAACAACAATCGTACTCCAAGGCTAACATTGAAGTTCTTCTCCCATTTTATTCTCACCATTTTCTGACATACACCAGGACAACTGCAGTCACACCAGGCCCTTAAAAGCCATATTTCACAACTTCACTTATGGAGAGATCAAATTTATTAAATAGAAGGTACTATGAGCACTCACCAGGCATTTAATACTCTTCCCCTTCTGTCCCATTAAAATGGAACAATTTTATTAATAACTTCTGATGGGGCCCTGAGGGCGCACATTCAGGGCTTGATGTTTCAGACTGTGGACCTCTTATCTGCAGTCAGGTTCTAACCAACACTAATATTTAATTATCTTGAGATCCTTGGTTCTAATACTGCATTCAGTGAATCAAAATGCCTCCTTCTTTGAAAGTGTGAGAGTTTACTGAAAGATATATTACTAAGGGAGGATTCTCCTCAGCCTTCTCCATTCTTTTCTCAGCTCTTGGTTTTCAGGAGGCCAGTACTTGGCTTCCTACGGAAGGCTTCAAAAAATGTTACAGTGCCAAATAGCATCATGTGAAAAAAGCATCCTCAGAGCCACCTGGAGTCCGCAATTTTTTTTTTTTTTGAGCCACGGTGGCACAATGGTTAGAGTGCAGTACTGCAGGCTACTTCTGCTGATTGCCAGATGCCTGCAATTTGGCAGTTCGAATCTCATCAGGCTCGAGGTTGATTCAGCCTTCCATCCTTCCGAGGTTGGTTAAATAAGGAGCCAGATTGTTGAGGAAAATATGCTGACTTTGTAAACCACTTAGAGGGGGCTGTAAAGCACTGTAAAGCAGTATATAAGTCTAAGTGCTATTGCTAGTGCTATTTTGTGGGAAATGGTGGTTGATAGCAGTCAGAAGCAAGATGCTCTTTTCTCCATCCATTTAGGCCAACCAATGCCAGATAGGAATAAAAAGCTATAAGCTAAGAAAACTAATTATTTCTTCCACTTCTTGAAGTAAGTCGGGGGTCTCCAAATTTGGCAACTTTAAGGCAGACTCCTGGACTAAGTCATTCCTATAATTATGCACAGCACATCACTATGTCAGGAAGCTGTTGCTGGTCAGCTTGAAAACCTTTTATGACTGTAGAATTGGTGGTTGGTTTCCTTGAGTATCTAATAATATAAAGTACCTTGGGCATTATAAACCTGAAAGGGAAGGCTGTGGTTATTTAATATACAACTCATATGATCTGAGGAGAAACCTGAGCACATTTAATTTAATATCGTGGGCTAGGTTACGACGATGTCTTTGCTTTGCAAGGACATGGTTTTCCATTTGACACAACGAATGGTGCATTTAAGGACGAGCACTTTTGTGTTGTCCCATCCTATCAACCTGCTTTTTAACAAGAAAAGGTAAGTTTACTGGCCTGGTTTGGTCATTCCTTCCTGCGAATGGCTTTATTGCAATGGCTCTCCCCTGTTCCCTTCCTCTCTTTGTTTCAATATGTCAGGGACACCCTGCTGCTGACAAACATTAAAATTAATTGACCCAGAGATAGATTTTATTGTACAAAATGTATTTACGGGATAAAGGAGGGCCATTATTTCTGCAGTTCAGGGGTACCGGTGTCAGGTTTCAATGTCATCTCAATGGCTCTCTTGGAACATAAAAAGGAGGAGGTATGTTTCATATAACCAAAGTTCACCCTCATTACCTCCAGTGCCATCCTGATTAACCCATCTCCCACTTGTACGTTTTGATAAGCTGCATTCAGGTTTACCAATCCAAATAATATAAAAAAATATAAGATGTGTTTTTGGGAAATCTCACTAACCACTCTTGCATGTAGTCAACTTCCTTGCAGTCACTAAAATTACAGGGACAGGAAAGTATAAAGAACACCAGTTTTTGCTCAAGGTGGAATTCCGCAAAAGTATTTATTCAGTCTGTACAACTTATTCCAAATGGAAGTATTCCTGGAAAGATCAAGGGGGGGGTTTTGTTTTATTATTTATTTATTGCTCTTTTAAATGCCAACTTTTCTCCAGCACTTCAAGGTGTCTGAAATGGAGATCTTGCTTCATTTGATCACACAACTGGAACCTTATGAAGTATGATTAGTTGAACTGAGGCTGACGAGGCCCATAATCACCTAGGTCAGGGGTGGGCAACTGTGGCCCTTTTACAACCTGTGGACTTCAACTCCCAGAATTCCTGAGACAGCCAAGTTGGCTCAGGAATTCTGGAAGTTGAAGTCCACAGATCATAAAGGGGCCATGTTTGCCCACCCCTGACCTAGGGAGCTTTTACACCTTGGGATGGTTTTGAACTTGGGTTTCCTCAAACTTAATTCAAAAACATAATCATTTAAACAACACAAGCTCTGGCTTGCATGCTGTATTAAGAGAGAAAGCCCATTTCCATTGCCAGCTTCAATCAATATGCACAATGCGGAGCTAAAAAGATAGATTAAAGGCAGCTTCATAGATTCCTCTATCCCCAATCTTCTTTATATCACTTTAAGAAATTAAGTTCCACCTGGTTTTAAAATAGCATCCATCATATAAAAGAGACTCAACTGATATTGTTCTCTTATAAGAATATAAAGACATGGTAATACCATCTTTCACCCTATAGTCTTTCCCATAAAATTGTTACATATTCTGTTATATAAAAAGGAGGGGGAAAATTATATCTGCTAATATTCCCCCTAAATCATTATTACTAACTCTAATATATAATGGTGTTTATTCTTATTTCTTCCTCTATAAATTTCTAATCAGGCCATCATATTAGAAAAAAAGAAGAAGAAAAAAGAAAAATATTTATAATAATTTCTTTCTATCCATCATCTCTCGCCCGTTTTAATCCTTCAATTCTTATTCATTTTTTGCTTGTCTCCCATATTCCTTTCTTGGATCTTTATCTCTATCAACATCTATATCTTGACCATTCAGACTGAATATTTCTCCCATCTCTATCATCCTAAGCTGCCATGTCTCCAGAGTGCCCACTCACACCCCTATCTCCTTTTCAAAAGTATCTTCCCAGTTATCTGATTCCATTTTTAAATCTCTTAAAGTGCTTTTCCCTTGGTTTATTTCATCAGCCATTATTATTTTTATAATCTTCTCCTTCCCATCTTTTGGTTTTGTTTGCTGGTTTGTCCATTCTCCCTTTTCTTCCATTCTTTCTGCTATCTCCTTTCTTTCCTGGATTCTTTGATCTTTGTTCATCATCAGTTGTAGCATATTTTCTATTTTCCCATGTATGCCTTGCACTAGGTACTTTATCTCTCTGTGATTCTTTTCCATAGTACCCCTAATGCTTTGAAACATCCACACCATTTCTCTTGAAATCTCACTCCTTTCCCCCTGATGAAGCATCTTGTCCTAATTTAATAAGTCCTGCTCTTACTCATGTCCAAAAGCAATATATTCCTGTCCAATGTTACTCCTCAAAAAGTTCAGTAGCCATAGTCTTTTACATCTCAGAGTTATTAATCAATTCCATTTAAGTAGTCCAGGAAGCTTCCACAAGCCAAAAATCACTTTGCTTTACTTAAAAGTCTACCTTATTCTCATAATAGGATCTCCAGTAATCATAAAGTAACTAGTTATAAAACAGTAAGTGTCACCACAATCCTGCAGATGGATGTTATTTCTCTCATCAAAGAGTTTTTCTAAACTTGTAGGGGTCTAGTATATTCCATTCCCTAGTAGATAGCACCCTCAGCTTAGGTTTCAGCATTGTTTCAAATCTTATAGATATAATTAATCCAAATTTGGTTCAATTTATGGGAACAGAGTCCACTATTCCAGTAATTTCAAGTAGATAGTCCAACATTTTTATGCCTTTCCAAAACAACGCCTATCCAATTTAAAAGTCCAAACTTTCTATGTTTTAAAAGGTTTTTCACTTTTCTCCCCTTAGTTCCTTTCTTTCGGGTCTAGGATTTTTCTCTCTATGGTAATTCAATGTTTTAAAAAATAATTCTAAGAGTCTCTTTTCCTGGATTTTCCTCTTTATTTTTTTCTTTAAGGTTAGGGTCTAAATAAAAAGGAATCTTCTCACCCAGCTCCAATCACTGTTCATCTGCATTGCTCCTGCACATTTCTTTGTTGCCTCAGCTGTCCCAGCTTCATGGCAGCCATGATGGCTGCCTCTTCTCTTTGTCGAGGGAGAGGGAAGAAGCCCTGAGTCTAGCAGGAGAGTAGCTGCGCTCCCTGAACTACAGGGTGCCCCTATTTTCTTCACCACCCCTACAGGGTGGCTTTAGCTCCTTTCGGAGCCCTCCAACAAGGAAAAGTTGGCATGGGACTGCGGAGACCCACTCCTCATGTCCGATACCACAGCGACATCAACCGGAAGTCCGAACTATAGATTCAGTTTGAACTACTAACTTGAACTACCAACTCAAGGAACTACCAACTCAGACAAGCAAACAAGCAATAAACAACAACCTAATCAAGGAAGCACCAAGAATATCCCAACCATGTCAACTGGCGGCACCCGGGGGAAAGCCTTCTTGGTGGGGGCACCCGCTCTCTGGAACGAGCCATCCCCAGGGTTACGACTGATCCCGGACCTCTGTACTTTCCGCTGGGCCCTGAAGACAAGCCGGGCTGGCTTGAAATTTTTAACTGGTCAATTTTATAGGTAAGGGGTTTTAAATTGGGGAAGCCAAATTAATTTAATCATGTTTTAAATTATTTTAATTTTCATATTGTATGTATTTTAATTTTGGCTGTTCACCGCCTTGAGTCCTTTGGGAGAAGGGCGGTATAAAAATTTAATTAATCATAATAATAATAATAATAATAATAATAATAATAATAATAATAATAATAACCAACTCTGACAAAGGAAGCCACATATATATAAACAGAGAGCAAGCCCCACTCCCTTCTGATGATGTTACCCAGTTGGGTAATGAAAGGTTTGTAAGAAAACAACTAAGCTCAGCGAGCACCAAGAACCTCACAATACAAAATTAGTTTTGAAGAACAATCACCACCCTCACCAATTATTAAAAAGATCAAGAGCAATAAACCATGGATACAAGCCTGATTTTTTTCTTCTCTGGGTCAAACTTTGGGATATCCAAAGCCATTCAATTGGGCTTCATGTTGCTAATTTCCAAAAAGTAAAAACAACAGTCTGATTAGGCTAAATGTAATACCTGTGTAACACTTTGCTTCAGCAACAGTTTAGCACAAAGGAAAATGAACTACAGAATGTTCTTCTTTTGCAGAGAGACCCAGTAAAGCTAATTAGGGTGTGAAAACTGGAGCTCTGTCATTAGCCAAGCTAAGCAAATTAAGATTTGTTAACTATGATTTATAGTGCCAAGTGCTAGCTAACAAGAGTCGGCCTTTGCAATGAGCACACAGGAACATGTTAAAAAGCCAAGACAGTGTATTAACTGCAACAGATCCAAACAGCAAATCACCAGGGTGCCTTTGTGTAAATGTGCTCATTTTAAAAACAGATAACAATTTTTCACATTAACAAAACACAGTTAAATATTCAACTTCATGAACTGATTACTATAGATGAGCAAACCGTCTCTACCTGTCTGTATCACCAATATATCTTTTCACTGTTATCTCTGACAACCTGCTGCTATGGTAAATCAGGGTCTTGGCACCCAGATCCTTCAACATCAAATTTTGTTGATTAGCATGACGTGAACCAACCTAATCTGCATTTTCTAGAGTAAATTCAACTGCTGTTTGTACACTACATATTTTGAAACTTTCTGTATTTTATGAAAACACACACATTTCTTTACAAAGCATATTTTAGGGAAAATGCATATGAATTCAGTGCTAATTTGGTTGGGCTCTGAGGTAAAAATAAAATAAAATAAAGCAAACCAGAATGACTTTATAAATGAATGCATGTGAAACTTAAAAACTTTCTGTATTTTATGAAAACACACACATTTTTTTACAAAGCATATTTTAGGGAAAATGCATATGAATTCAGTGCTAATTTGGTTGGGCTCTGAGGTAAAAATAAAATAAATAAAGCAAACCAGAATGACTTAAAAATGAATGCATGTCAAACTTAAAAAAATTGAAAATATACAAATTAAATAACCCTAGAAAAACAACACTCCTACTTGTCATTGTTAAACAAATTTACCACAGGTTGTTAAGCAAGAATTTTATGTAGCCAAAATTTCTGACCTCCAGCCGTCTTTCTCACTGACTTTTCCTAAAATCTGATACTAACATTTCAATCAATCAATCAATCAATCAAACACACAAGCAAGCCAACTTCTCTGGCTTTCTTATTGGGTAGAAAAGACCTCATGCTGCATTTTGTTTCCAATTACAAAGCATGAGCAGCAAGAGAATCACAGAGTGACGGAAAGGTGCAGAACAGAAAAACAAATTAGCATCGGAAGTACCCATCCCTTAATATCTCCAATAATGAGATAGCTCTTTAGACTGACATAAAACACTATGGAGAGGAATTCAAAATAAATGTTCAAGCTCTCAGTGAGAATAAGACAGAAAAGCAGATGTCTCTTTGGAGAGCCAGTTTGGTCTAGTGGTTAGTGGTTAAGGCACAAGTTAGAAAGTGAGAGACCATGCGTTCAAATCCTGCATTAGCCATAACAGAATAACAAGAGCTGGAAGAGACCTTGGAGGTCTTCTAGTCCAACCCTCTGTTCAAGCAGAGTGATACCAGTGATGGCGAACCTTTTTGGCATCGCACACGCGTCTGGGCCGTAACCCGGAAGAGGAGCTGCCCAGGGTGCATGTGCATACCCAAAAATGAACTTCCGGTTTTAGCTACTGAACTTCCGGTTTCAGCCAGCTACTCTTCCTGGTTTCTAGCGTGCATGCGCTCGCGACCATCAGCTGACCGGTGCGCATGCTCTCCCAAGAAAATGGAAGACCAGCTCTTCTAGTTTCCAGCACTGCTGCATTCAAAAAGGAAAGCTGAACATCACGCGTGCATGCGTGCCAGAAACCCGGAAGAGGAATGGGCGACACCACACGTGCCAGGCAACATGGCTCTGCGTGCCACTTCGGGCATGCGTGCCATAGGTTCGCTATCATGGCCTGGCCCTATACCATTTCACACAAATTGGTTGTCCGAAGAGATTGGTTGTCCAATCTCTTCTTAAAAACCTCCAGCACTGGAGTATCCACAACTTCTGGAGGAAAGTCATTCCACTAGTTAATTGTCCTCATGGTCAGGAAATGTCTTCTTAGTTCTAGGTTCCTTCCTCGATTCCTTCCTTGATTAGTTTCCATCCATTGCTCCTTTCAGGTGCTTTGGAGAATAGCTTGACTCCCTCTTCTTTGTGGCAGCCCCTGAGATACTGGAACCCTGCTATCATGTCACCCCTAGTCTTTCATGAAAGCCACCTGGGTAACTTTGAACCAGTCAGTTTCTCTCAGCCCAACCCACCTCATAGAGTTGTTGTGGGAAAAATAGGAGGAGAAAGGTGCGTTGGATATGTTCACTGCCTCGTGTTATTTGTAAAAATAAAGAAATAAATACAGGTAGTCCTCAACTTACGACCACAATTGAGCCCAAAATTGTATTTATTTTATTTTATTAATCATATTTCTATGCCGCCCACTCTCCGAGGACTCTGGGCGGCTTACAACAATCGACAGTATACTAAATAGCATATTGCCCCCAACAATCTGGGTCCTCATTTTACCCACCTCAGAAGGATGGAAGGCTGAGTCAACCTTGAGCCGGTGAGATTTGATCCACTGATCTGCTGAACTAGCAGTCAGCTGAAGTAGCTGCAGTACAGCACTCTAACCACTGCGCCACCTCGGCTCATATGTTGCTAAGTGAGAAATTTATTAACTGTGTTTTATACCATTTTACGACTTTTCTTGCTATTGTTGTTAAGTGAATCATTGCAGTTGTTAGTAACACGGTTGCTAAGTGAATCTGATTCATACCCATTGACTTTGCCTGTTAGAAGTTTGCAAAAGGGGATCAGTTGACCTTGGAAAATTGCAACCATCCTAAATAATGAGTCAGTTGCCAAGCATCAAATTTTATTCACTGACCATGGGGATGTTGCAACGGTCATAAGTGTGAAAAACCATCGTAAGTTAAATTTTTACAGTGTAACTTTGAACAGCCATTAAGTGAACTGTTGTAAGTGGAGGACTACTTGTAAATGAAAACAATTTTGGGGGAGATGTTGCAGGGTGATTTGGTGACAGATTCCTTCTTAGAGCAAAGGTGTTTTCCTTCAGTCAGCAACACAACAAAAGCCAGGCACAAGTATCCCACTTGCCAAAATGTTCTTCTTTGAAAATAGGATGTGCCAACCTCCAATGGTCCTTAGTCTTCTGTCCAATGGCAGAGTATGTTTAGTTGTCTAAACACAACAGATATTCTGAAAATTACAGATTAACCGAGTTGGAAAGGAATTTGTAGGTCATCTGGTCCAGTGGTGAAATGTAAAATGTGTTACTACTGGTTCTGTGGGCGTGGCTTGGTGGTGGTGGGTAATGTGACTGTGTGGGCGTGGCCAACTTTTTTTAAAAAAACTTTTTTTTAAAAGCATTTTTTTCTATAACCTCTTCGGCCGAACAAGTTGTAAAAAAAAATGCTTTTAAAAGCCTCTGACGATCAGGCAATTCAGCTGGGATCGTCAGAGGCTTTTAAAAGCATTTTTTTCTACAGAGGTTATAGAAAAAATGCTTTTAAAAGCCTCTGACGATCCCAGCTGAGTTGCCTGATCGTCAGAGGCTTTTTTTTTTACTTTTAAAAGCATTTTTTCGGCCAAAGAGGTTGTAGAAAAAATGCGTTTAAAAATTTAAAAAAAGCCTCTGATGATCGCGCGGCTCAGCTGGGCATGGGGGGCACAGGGATTTTTGCTACCAGTTCTCTGAACCAGCCGCCGCCATCGCTACCGAATCGGGCGATCCAGTCTGAACCAGGAGCATTTTACCCCTGTTCTAGTCCAACCCGTCACCCAAGCAGTCCCCACACCATTTCTGACAGATGGCAGTCCAGTCTCTTCTTGAAAGTTTCCAGTGATGGAGCTCCCACAACAAGCTGTTCCATTGGTTGATTGCTCTCACTGTCAGAAAATGTCTCCTTATTTCCAGGTTGTATCTCGAAAAATAACTACGAATTAAAACATCCAGTGTTTTTTTAAATGGGTTTGGGTCTGTGGTACATACATCTGTGTGTCACACAAAGAAGTCTTGTGGAACTGCTATGTTAACAGGCAGAATGCCCCGTGCACAGTATGCGGCTCGAAAATCCAACCCAGCTACCCTGCCGTTTATCCTTCTTCGGGTTGCTACCTTTACACAGCTGCCTCGTGTGTGGCTCTCCAGGGAAGGGCATTTTGAATGTCATCCAGCCCCATCCTTTGTGGTGTCCCTGTGGCATCCCATAAGAGAGCCAAAAACAGCTGTCAGATGCACTGCCTTTTAGGTCTGCCTTTATGAGCGTGCACACAGAAACGACTTCCTGCGGGAGGTTCCAGCAACGTATGCTTTCCAGATTCTCCAGATTGGGTGCAAATTAAAGCTTTCCTCAGCTGGGAATGGTAGAGACATATTGTTTGGTAGCTGAAGAACAAATGTCAAAACAATTCACCATCCTTTCTCCTCAAAGATTAATTAATCTCACCCACCCGCACAAAGCTCGTCTGTCTAAATGTATAATGGGAAACGTAATGCAGCATATGCAGCCTCCGCACACCCACACGCACACACACCCTGTATACAAAATCTAGGACTGAGACCAAGTGAGATTCTCATATTCCGCTATGGTGATTGTGCAGGCTGAAAATTTAGGGGCTTTGAAGAACAGGAGGGGGAATGTACATCACTGTTGGGGGAAAGGAATGTTTCTCTTTCCCTCATTTTGGTTTCTCTTTTACTAAATACTAAAAGTCTATAGAGATTCTCAGTCATTCAGGTCATGGTTGTCCCAAAGGTGCCTTTTCAGGAGGCAACTGGACTTTCTGGTTTTTTTTTTCTTTTGAAGACGTTTCACTTCTCATCCAAGAAGCTTATTGGATGAGAAGTGAAACGTCTTCAAAAGAAAAAAAACAAGGAGAAGCTTCTTGGATGAGAAGTGAAACGTCTTCAAAAGAAAAAAAACAAGGAGAAGCTTATTGGATGAGAAGTGAAACGTCTTCAAAAGAAAAAAAACAAGGAGAAGCTTATTGGATGAGAAGTGAAACGTCTTCAAAAGAAAAAAAAACAAGGAGAAGCTTCTTGGATGAGAAGTGAAATGTCTTCAAAAGAAAAAACAAGGAGAAGATTTTTGGATGAGAAGTGAAACGTCTTCAAAAGAAAAAAACAAGGAGAAGCTTCTTGGATGAGAAGTGAAACGTCTTCAAAAGAAAAAAACCAGAAAGTCCAGTTGCCTCCTGAAAAAACACCTTTGGGTTGACCAATACTACTTTTATCACAAAAAAGTTGTGACAAAACCTTGCAAATCTAAAAGCCCTTCTCCTATCCTTCCCTTTATCTCCTGGATAACTAAGGATGGTCTGGAGATGTTTCCTCAGGTCCCATTTCTTCCCCAGACTTCGTCCTCTTGTACCTGATTATTGCCATTTCCTCCTAGCCCTCAAGGCCATTTCTTCTGTTCTCTACTGATGGGAAGAGGGAGGAAAGTAGGTCTATTAGCAATTTGGAAAGCTAACGTTGTTGAAAAATGTTATTAAAGAGGTGAAAATATCTCCAAAGAATGGTAAATGGGATCTCCTAACCATCACAGAACTCAGAAAGAACTTAGAATCAGCCTACTGCTTCAAATAAGAAATTCTTGCTAGGTTTCCAGATCCATTCATCCTCTATTTTTCCTGCGTCTGGTGTTAGAACCCAGTCACGCACAAAGGATTTCAATCCCTTCTTGATATCTCCAGGTCTTCATTGCAGTGCTGCTCCAGTATGTTCTTAATTCCTACATGTGTAATCAGTTTGGTCTTTGATCTAACAAACTTGAATAGTTTTTGTAATTCAAGCCAACAATAAGTGCCAGTGGAACCAATTAAACAGAAAAAGCAGTGTGCTCCTATTCAAGTGAAGTTCAAGGAAAAAGCTAGTTTTCCATATGTCAAGGACATTTTCCTTTGGGTTCCAAAACTGAGCAAGGGGTGAGACTGATGGCCTAAAATCCCCTTCCTGTTATGATTCAGTATTGATTACCATTTGGATTTTCCATAGTTGCATGGACCACAGGACAATCCAAGAACCGTCATTTTCTGTTCATGTTCAAATATCAATTGCCATAATTGTTTCCTTTTGGCAGGAAGTGAAGACATTTCATTTGCAAGATCTTATTCTTATAATATACTTCGGTGGCCAGATGTGATGGAAAATATACCATATTTTTTGGAGTATAAGACGCATCTTTTTTCCCCTTAAAAGGGGGTGAAAATTTAGGTGTGTCTTATACACCAAATGTAGCCCCGCCCCCACCCTTTGGCCTCTGCCTCGCAGCAGTTACCTCCTTGCAAGCAAACAGCAAGAAAAAAACAGCTCCTTTCAGCTTCAGCACATCCTAATTAGCACAAGTTGATTCCATCGGCCTCCCGACTCTCAGCTGATTTGGTCTCAGCTGTTTTGGGCAGGGCTCTGCTGCTTGCTGCAAAGAGGTAAATTGCTGGAGCAGATTTTTTTTTTCCTTGTTGCTAATTAAGCTATGCTGAAAAGGACAACAGGCCAGTCCTGGAGTCAGGGGAAGACCTGGACGAGGGCTCTGCATCGGAGGCAGAGATGGGGCCAGGGCCATCTGGGAGTGATACATGGACTCCAGAGCCTCCAGAGGTGGACAGCAGAGAGGCAGAGGAAGAGGAGGAGCCTGTTCCTAGTGCACGCATGCGAAGAGCTGCCAGAAGGCAAGAGCAGCTGAAGAAAAAAGGACAACTTGGGAGTAAGGCCAGAAGATGATTGGCCACTCCCATAAGGCTTAACAGAGCAGCAACGAGCCATTGAGTTCTTTGTAGAAAAGCAATGTTGATTCCAGTGCTTCTTGTCAGCATCTCTTGAACTTTGTGGGGTTTTTGCCAAGAAAAGCCTTTGGCAGGTTGCCAAAGACATCAAAGGTTGGTGATAAGGCTAAGGAACTGGTTATGAAGAATTTGTTTTTGATTAAGATGAGAATGAATTAATTCTCAGCTGTTTTAATAAAATAAGTTTGTTGAGGACTGAATTGTGTTTGGTAATCACTACTTGGGCCTCGGTCACAACAGCTGTGAACTCTGCATTGGTGACAGGAAGGGCATCCGGCCAGTAAATACTCAGCTCCATTCAGTTACCATGACTCCACCCCGATGCAAGGGATTACGGGGTCATTAAAAGACACAAAATAATAATTAATGACATTCATTCTGGTATTTGCAATTCATCGGGATCTTCAGAGCCCAGACACAACTCTGAGGTAATGTATCCATAACAGAGACCGCTAGGGAGGAAACTCTGTGTGTGTGTGTGTGTGTGTGTGTGTGTGTGTGTGTGTGTGTGTGTGCGTGTGCGTGTGTGAATGCGCACTCCTGTAAGCTCATACCAAGTGTCTTGTACTTTGCAAATGCCAGCTTGGGGAGTGAAGAAAAGACAGCCAGGCGTTGTTAGCACATAGCATGCCTGTTCTTGACAGCTTGAGCTGTCTGTAGATTTCCTGACAGATGTAGTCACTGACACCCCGTCTTGCTTTCGGGGGAGTTATACCAGGCTTGGGATGCTAAAAATGTTTATTTTCCTCAGCAACTGAAGACAGAAGGATATATGTGGATGGAAGAGGCATTGCTGTCAAGGAGCCAGATGATATATAGAAAGTCAATTTAACTTCATTTGTTGATATTCAGGGAAAAAACCGAGCCGGAATTACATTAACTATCACTTTTGTGGAACAGGTTTCACTCTTCGAGTAAGTCCCTTCAGCATTGAGATGCTGAAGATGAAGGACGTAAATGTTTAGTTGATGATGATAAATAGATAAAAAACAAAGAGAGAGTGATGAAAAAGGGACCCGGGTGGATTGAAATCTGCTGTTTTTTTCTTCCTCTGTGTCACCGTCTTGGCTCCTACACGGGGTCAGAAGAAAGATCACAGTACAGATAGTCCTTGACTTACAACAGTTCATTTAGTAAACATTCGAAGTTACAACGGCACTGAAAAATACTGACTTGTGGCAGTTTTTCACACGGTAGTATTCCCATGGTCACGTGATTGAAATTTGGCCGCTGGCTCGTATTTATGATGGTTGTAGAGTCCCAGGGTCATGTGATCCCCTTTTGTGACCTTCTGACAAGCAAACTCAATGGGGAAGCCAGATTCACTTAACAACCGTGTTACCAACTAAACAACTTCAGTGACTCGCTTAACGACTGTGTCAACAAAGCTTGTAAAATGGGGCAACATTCACTTCACAATTGTCTTGCTTAGTTGGACTCAACAGTGGTCATAAGTCAAGGACTACATGTCATTTGGATCTACCAGGGCTAACAACGTGGAAATTACAATGCCGTGAGTTGAGATTCTTCGGTTCCAACATGAATTATTCTGCCGTCGTTCCCCATTCAAGCTGCCCATTTGTTTACTCCCACCAGGAAGAATTATAATCATATAAACCATCATCCAAGCAACCATAACCAAGCAACCATAAGCCAGTATCCAGACAAATGAATAAACTCTATTCATTTGAGGACAGACTCATTGATTCTTGGATGTCATCAACCCCTGGATGCTTCTCCTTCTCAGCTCTTACCTCTGAGAAGGAATGAGTTTTCCAATAAAGAGATGGTCTTCTCACATAGTTTCATTTCTATCAAAAGGAGGATCCCAAATAGCTCTAAGCACACAGTTAGTGGGAAACACTATGGAGAACCCACAGCACTTTCATTGTCATCAGTTTATGTCCCTACTTTTTCTCCACAATCTCAAGGCACCTTCGTTTCACTCCACAATTGCAACTGCAGGTAGCAGGGTTGGACTGAAGTAGATGTCTGATCCGTAAGCACTCTGTGAGTATCCATGTCTGGAAATGGCCTTGAAGAACTAAGTCTCCTCCATCCTAATCCAACACCTTTATCACACTACAATCTTGCATGCCAGATCTACCACATTTACTTCCCGAGATCATCGCATAAGGCTGGGAAAGCCCCCTGTCTTACTCTGAGATGCCAGTTTCAATCAATTCATGCAAACTGAGCTATGAAGTGTCATTTTAGGATTGTGGCAGTTTTCAGTTCTGTCCACCATTTTGTTGTTTAATATGTTTCAATTAGTTATGGTTTCTTCCTTTCGTCCCTTCCTTTTTTCCTTCTCCTCCCTCCCTCCCTCCCTCCCTCCCTCCCTCCCTTCCTTCCTTTTCATTCCTTTCTTCCTTCCTCCCTCCCTCCCTCTTCCTCCCTTCCTTCCTTTTCCTTCCTTCCTTCCTTCCTCCCTCCCTCCCTTCCTTCTCCTTCCTTCCTTCTTTCCTTCCTTCCTCCCTCCCTCCTTCCCTTCCCTTCCCTTCCTTTCCCTCCCTCCTTTCCCTAGTCACATAGTTTGAGTTGGGTGGCCACATAATTGCATGCATGCATGAATGAGTATGAAAATCTGTCAAAGGGAACTTCATACATCCCAATGATCTCACTCTTTTTGTATTATATTAGGACATTCCATTCAAACCTGATTTAAAATTAACACATCTCATGTAGAATGAAGAAACTGATGTCACTATTGTATAAAAACACACCCTCCAATCAGCTGAACAATACTTATTTAAAAATCCGTAATGGGAGTAAACACAAATTGAGTTCCATTTGTTAGCTCTTTTGTTTAGGTGTAAGGTAACAGCATATCTTAATTGGTACTGTTTTTCTCAAGACCATTTGGGAAAGTCCTGGCCAAATACCAGATGTGAGTCCAGCAGGTTAGATAGCCTGTGCAACTTATTTTCACTGCATTTAATAAAGATGCATGATTAACTGTACTGTACACACTGCTTGATAAGTTGTACCTCACTTTTTCTTGTATTTTTCACACGGGAGCTGGGAGTCATTTGACAATCAGCATGTATAGCTAGAAGAACATGTGTTGCCCACATCCTACCCTATATCCATAGGCGATATCAAGGCTCTGGACTTTAATCAAAGGAGCAGATGGAATACTTGGGAATGTGGAGATGAATAAGCTACTAAAATATCATTGGTGGCCTCCGCCAGGAAAGTGATAGGCATTTCTACAAGGAAGAGGGAAAAATCCCAAGAGATAATGAGGTATCTACTGTAATAAGGCATCTATCTCTATTGTAGAATATATATCAGTCCCTCAGATCCATTCAGTGTATTTAAATCCCTTTCCCAAGGGATGCATACATATATATATATATATATCACCAGAAAATTGGCTAGGTTCACACAGCATGTTAAATTTCAAAGCTGGGTTAACAAAACACAAGTTCTCCTTTGACATGAAATGCTATGCCCACTCTCCCAGATAACCCATATTATGACTTAATGTGATGACTTAAGTCAAACAATTTCATATAAAAGCTCACCCGCCCCCCAAGTAAAATAAACCAATACTGAACTTCTGACTGTCCAATCTCATTTTAACACAGGACTAATGTGATGTATGAAACCAGCCTTCTGGTCACAGTAGACTGGTTTTGTACAAAGTAGATCCTAGATCCAAAGTAGATCCTTCTAGGACTTCAAGGGTCTTCAAGGGTCCATCTAGGGCAGAGGTCTTCAAACTTGGCAGCTTTAAGCTATGCTGGCTGGAGAATTCTGGGAGTTGAAGTCCACAAGTCTTAAAGCTGCCAAGTTTGAAGACCTCTGCCCTAGATGGACCCTTGAAGACCCTTGAAGTCCTAGAAGGAAGGATTAACCTGGATAAAGGGAGAAGTCAACAATATAAAGGAAAGTGACAGTAAAGGAGGAGAGGGACCCACCCCCAGGGCAGAATTACTGGGTGGGGTGGAGGAACGGGGGTTAAGGTAGACAGGGTGATTAAGAAAGGAAGTTGGTGGGGGACACAAAAGATTCTGTTCAAAACAATTGTCATAATTTTTGGGTTGCAGGGCAACCGGTGAAAGCCATGGAAATAATTAGCCAAGTCCACATCAGCTGAAATACCAGCCACTGCAAAATCTCCCTCCTTGGGATTATTACCATGTTTGACACTTGTTCCATGACACGTATCTTAAAAAGTTGAGATCCACTTACAAAGTAGCCTGTTCCCAAGCTGGAAGGGGCGGAGCTCTGCAAGGAAAGAAAAACAAAAACAAAAAAAGGAAAAAAAAGATAGACAAATGAGAATTACCCTTCGGTGTGTTTGCATGTTTCTCCCTTTTTCTGAAACCTGTTCCGGTCCACCTCCCTTCTGTCTGGCTCTGTTACAGACAGAGATTTTCTCCCCCCACCAAAAAACTCCCAACATTGCCTTGACAAGCATCGTCCCTTGTCATTTTGCTAGTGAAACAAACATGTTCTCGTTGTTTAATTTCCTCCCCCTCCTCCTTCTTTTTTCCCCCTCTCCTTTTTTTTTTTTTTTAACATTTCTCAACGGCTCCATCGACAGAAACATGCTATTTACTGAAATTCCAGGCTCCGGCGGTGGGTGTAATTGCCAATTTATTTGACAGGCAGCTGGGTAATGAATTAATGATGGCATTTCGGCCTATGCTGAGACTAAATAGACACACATCAACCAACCCCCACGACACATTGCCATTTGTTGCCCTGGACTCCGGTGGCAAAGCTTTGTGGTGGGTGGGGGTATGGATGAGGTGGGCAGGAGGCAAGATTGGTGAGAAGGGAGACCCCTAGATTGATGCGACTTCAAAAGCAAAACTTCCCCCATGGATTTTGAGGGATGGATGTCATTTTTTTCCCTACTTCTTTCCTCACCCCCACCCCCCTTTCTTTTCCTTTGTAACAACACAAGATGGTTTGTCAATTTATTCCCCCAGTGTGTTAGCTTAGTTTATTTTCTAAAAGGGATGTGGTGGTAGGAAACGGCAATTTTTCTTCTTTCATACATTTGATTTTTGATACCTGACATTGAAAGCATCTGGATGCTTTTTTCAGTAATGAAAAGCCAGCCTGTTCCCATAGGAATCTGCCCAATTAGAGAAATGTTTCCCTAAGTTGTCCCTTTATATAAAACTTGACCGGCATCAGCTTCTAACTTATAAAGTGGAATTTTCAGTCGTGGGTCCTTATTTTCTTGGTGCCTGAAGATCGGTTACTTCCAGCGCTTTTGTTTTCAACGTAGAAAGTGAAGCACAGTTTTTGTGGGTTTTGCTAGCCTTATTTAGCTGATGTCGTAATAGGTTCCCCTCCTTCTAAAATGATCTTTTAAAAGGCATATATTGCGCTTTTAAAGACTTTCAATACATGCCCAATTGTTTAGATCTTGGTTTAAAATGAACGCAATGCTTTTTAATTGGGGTTTTAATTATTTTAATCTTGGGATGGGTTTATGGGTTTATAGGGCTGCCCTCCTCCGAGTCCCCTCAGCTAGACAGTGTCGGCTGGCGGTCCCCAGGACGAGGGCGTTCTCTGTGGCCGCACCGACCCTCTGGAATGGGTTGCCCACCGAGCTCCGGATGGCCCCCGACCTCCGCACCTTCCGCACCGACCTAAAGACATGGCAGATCCCGGATCTGCGCACGTTTCGTCGTGCTCTCAAAACATTTTTATTTCAGCAGGCTGGCCTGGCCTAACTCTCCCTTTTAAATTTTTAAATCGTTTAATCTGTTTTACAAATTGAGTGTTTTAAATTTGTTTTCGGCCAAAATATTTAATAATTTTAATGGACTTTTAATGTTTGTATTATCTGTATTTTATCTTGGTTGTTCACCGCCCTGAGTCCCCCGGGAGTAGGGCGGTACAGAAATTTGATAAATAAATAAATAGATAGATAGATAGATAGATAGATAGATAGATAGATAGATAAAACAAACAAACTTCCCTGATCTGCCGCTGATTTTAATTTGGGTATCTGGGTATTTTTAATTTGGTTTTAATACTATTTAATTTTTATTTGTTGTCAGGTTTTTTTATTGTTGTGAGCCGCCCCTAGTCCTATGGGAGAAGGGTGGCATATAAATCTGACAAAATAAATAAATAAATAAATACATTTTCTCTCTCTCTCTCTTTTTATTTTGTCAGGAAAGCAGAATAAAAGGATTTCAAGTAGAGAAAGAAGTAAATTCCCTCTTCCCTGCTATGGACTTCTGTTTGGTACATTTTCTGGGGCCCATGGCATTACAGCTTACAATTTTAACCACTGTTGTCCCAGCATAAGGGAGAATGAGGGGACTGTATCGGGACCTTCAATTTGGATATCATCAAAACTTATTTAAAAAATGGTATACGGTCTCCTGCTTCAGCAGGGGGGGTTGGACTAGATGAGCTGCAAGGTCCCTTCCCACTCTGTTATTCCGTATTCTGTAAAAGGGAGCTGATGTCGTTTTAATTGTGGTTCTGTAATTCGGTGCCGTGAAGATTCTTGTATGTAAGATCTGACTCCCATTCTTTCAAACAGCCACATTTTTTCCCCCTGGGTTCACATGGATGCTTTAAAGAGTTGCAAAGAGATGCTGAAAAATGCCCAGGCTATTTTGTACCTCTCAGGAAGAAGTAAAAGGGCTTGTAGGATTTCCTATCTCGTTTGCTAAAACGATCAGCACGGTTTTAGAGCAGGGGTGTCAAACTTAATTTCATTGAGGGCCGCATCAGGGTTCTGACTTTGGGGGCCCGGGGTGGGCGTGGCTGGGGTGGGTCTGCCCAACTCAACGATACTTGTGTTGGGGGCGCCTGTGGCAGCCCGAGCGCTCTGCCAGTGGAAACAGGCCCCCGAACTCTGTTTCTGGCTGCAATGGCTTCCTGCAACCCTTTTTCAGGGAAAACGGAGCTCGGGAGAGCCGCCTGTGGCCTTTGCGAGCTCCATTTTCAGCTGTGATAGCCTCCTGCAACCCTCTGCCAGTGAAAACGGAGTGTCAACTTGCAAAGCATCCCTTGCCTGCTCTCGAGTTGCCATAAGCAAGGGCGATGAAACGGCACAGCAGCCAAAGACAGATGCACATTCCAGACTTATCTCTCTCAAGGTTGTATCCCAGGGTTACCCACAGTGGTCGGAGGGAAGTGATCTCTACAACCTGCGAAATTGCTCCATTGGTGAATGTGATTGATGAAACATCCTGGAGGGAGGAGGGAAACAGGGTCATGATTGGGGCATAAATTACGTAGGGTCAGAGCTGGCTTCACTTGGGAACGTGTGGACATGAAGCTCCTAATAAATAACTGGATTTCTTTTGAAGCTTGGCTCGAGGCTCATGATTTAATTAGGGCATTTGTCAGAACCCTGACATGAAATTCCGTTTTTGCTGGCAGAGGTACCACAGGCTGGTCTTTCACTGTTCCCAGGGCAGCCCCATGGGCCAGATCTAAGCACCGCATAGGCCGGATCTGGCCTGCAGGCCTTGAGTTTGACCCCCCTGTTTTAGGATAATGGGGACACCAGTTGGTGTCTCACTCTGAATAATGTCTTGAGTCTAATCTGCCTGACATTAAGTCTTTGTGTTTTAGGAAGCAGCCTATATTATCTTACTTTCATTTGCCATGATGTTATATTTTAATGTTATTATGGCTAAGCTAATTATTTAGCTCATTAGTTCCAGAAGGTCCTCTAAAATGGTGAATGTCAAGTTTTCCCCTACTTGGAATCTTTCTGATGCATTTGAACTTGGGTTCGCCAATCTTCAAGCTAAATTTACATTTATAAGATTCTTATAGTGGGTACCAGATGTGACTTTGAAGTACATAAGGAAGAGTCACTACCAAGACACTGGTTAGATAATTGATATATTATTCTGGTTTACCATGTTAGGCTGGCAGTTCTGAAAATTGTACCTTCTAGAGACTATTGTTGGGCAGCACCAACTCATTATTATAGGCAATTCTGATTCATAGCCTCTCTTCTGTATCATAGGTCTATTTAGCTACTTGCCTATCTATCTATCTATCTATCTATCTATCTATCTATCTATCTATCTATCCGTCATCAACATCTTGCACAGTGTTTCTTTTCATCTCTCAGTCACGGAAATTACCTGCTCAGCAGAGGTGAAATTCACTCACCTTCCCACACTTCACAAATGTGTGTGCCGCACGCGCTCGCTTCACTGGCACATGCCTCCTCTGTGCATGGCCTTCCGTGCATGCTCTTTGCTCACGCATTACATCCGGGCAGGTGGGTGGAGCTCCCGCAATCACCACTACCGGTTCACCAGAACTGGACAGAACCAGCTGAATCACACCACTGCTGCTCAGACCACGGCTGCACCGTTCAGAAGACTCCTTGTAATTTCCAAGGCCTCTTATTCTACCTGCTACTTCTTCGAATTGTTTTTTCTGTACAAATCTCCACACCACTCACTCAATTATTGAAAGGCCTGGTCTTCCTAAGGTCACCCCTTGCCAAGATGTGTCTTTAGTGCAATGACCGATAGAGAAAGAGTAGTCCTTTGACCTTAATGATGGCTCTGATTGAAGGATAACCTCTCAGTTACTGAATCCAATCATCCTTCTTTTTCCCTACTGGGGGCTATTTCAAGGAAGTCTTTTCTCCCCCTCCCCCAGTGATGGGATTCAAATAATTTAACAACTGGTTTTCTGCCCTAACGACCGGTACCACTCAGCCTCCTACACCCCCTTGGGAGCAAAAACAGGCAGCAGGGAGAACACGCCCCCCCCCGAGCCCCGTTTTGGGCCTAGTAGGCATCCCTACAGCCTCCTGGGAGTGAAAACGGGCAGGGGTGTGTGTGCTGCACCCCGCATCACATTTTGGGCCTAGGCGGCCTCCCTGAAGACTCCTGGGAGCCAAAACAGACCATGGGGGGATGCCACAACCCCCACACCCCATTTTGGGCCTAGTAGGCCTCCCTGCACTTATCTGGGAGCCAAAATGGTACACGTGGGGACTCCTGGAAGGGGCAGCAAGGGGCAGGGGCAGCCAGCAATTTAACTAACAGTTCATCTGAACCAGCCCAAACCAGATTGATCCCACCAATGCCCTCCCCCCAATTTATGTGTGTGGGGGGATTGTGTCTTGTGCTGAGCAGCAACAACAGGGACCAAAAGCTATCTCCATGCCATGGAAATGTGAATGCTCCATCAGATATCAAGCATCTCCCTTCTTGACCACATCACAAATGACACCATTCAACAACATTTTGGTGTGGCACCAATTATAGAGAAGATGAGAGAAGGCCGGCTCCGTTGGTTTGGACATGTCTTGAGAGCAGCACCTTCCACAATTGCCAAGACTGCCTACCAACAAGAAGTCAATGGTCGGTGACCTCGTGGGTGCCCAAAACAGAGATGGCAAGACACCGTCAACAAAGATATGCAAGCCACAGGTCTGCGCCCTGAAGACGTAGCTGCAAAGTGGCATTCAATGATCCGAAAAGCAGACCCTGCGCTTGCGGGAATACCCTAGGACAGGGGTGGGCAAATGTGGCCCTTTTACAACCTGTGGACTTCAACTCCCAGAATTCCTGAGACAGCTGTCTCAGGAATTCTGGGAGTTGAAGTCCACAGGTTGTAAAAGGGCCACATTTGCCCACCCCTGCCCTAGGAAGAAGCATTTGTGTGTGGGTCCATAGGTACCGCACCAGCCTTTACTCCCTACTTGCTCCTTATTCAACCCCACATAGCTCCATATATATCCAAATCCTGATCGGAACTTCATAGAGCATTTTAATTCAGAACAGGACGACTTAGATCTGTCGGCCTCTTTTAGAGGAAATGTCATCTTGCTTTGAAGCCTTCTTATCTCATGCTTATCTAAGCACATATGCTTTAGAAACCTCTAAATATCATCACCCGACTTGTCAGCATTGTTGTCCCTCTCATCGTTTGGTAAGGAACTAAAAACATCAAAAGAAAATAATAATAATAATCCTTCCACCACCTTACAGTAATAGCGGACAGAATTGCTGGCTCTTCCACATTGCATTTATACCCAGCTCTGATCACAATGAGCTTCTCCATATGATCCCATGAGGTAGCTTGAGGGAAAACAAGCAGGGCTGCACTGGTGTAAATCAGACTTAATGGGAGGCAACATTAGAAGTGGCCCATTTCACTGGAAGTTCGGATGCTAATTAGCTTCCCTAATGCGTTAAGGGGATCAGGAAATATTCTCTGCACAGCACAGAGAAATTCATCAGTATAAGCCAATGAAGCAAAACCAGGAAGCTGGAACTTGCAATCTGCTGTAGGGTTGTGGGTTGTTAGTTGAATGTGCCTTTTTTTAAAAAAATATAAGCACCGGCATTATATTAGTCCTGACCGTTGCAGGTATGTTCTAGGTAAGGCCTAGGCTGTTCTTGATCAACACAATTAGAAACACAAAGCTTCTTCATTTCCTGCAAAGATATATATTCATGCTCAGGATTTAATAAAACCAGTGTAGTTAGGGATGGATTGGATGGCTGGAGTGGTTTATATGCCCAGTATCTCTTCACTGTGCATTCATCATCAACTTCAGACGTGGTATTCAGTAGGTTCTGACCAGTTCTGGAGAACTGGTAGCGGAAATTTTGAGTAGTTCGGAGAACCGGTAAATACCACCTCTGACTGGCCCCGCCCCCATCTATTCTCTGCCTTCTGAGTCCCAGCTAATCAGGAGAAAATGGGGATTTTGCAGTAACCTTCCCCTGCCATACCCACCAAGCCACGCCCACCAAGCCATGCCACGCCCACCAAGCCACGCCCACCAAGCCATGCCATGCCCACCAAGCCACGCCCACAGAACCGGTAGTAAAAAAAATTTGAATCCCACCACTGATCAACTTCATCCTATATTATCTACATTCATCAGCGATAACTTTAGTTTTGAAACTAGTGTGGTGGCACGACAGCTACCCCGGTACCTGGAGGAAGCTGTCTATATGGACCCGTACCAGTTGGGCTTCAGGCAGGGGTACAGCACGGAAACGGCATTGGTCGTGTTGGTTGATGATCTCTGGAGGGTTCGGGACAGGGGTTGCTCCTCTGTCCTGGTCCTATTAGATCTCTCAGCGGCTTTTGATACCATCGACCATGGTATCATGCTGCAGCGGTTAAGGGGATTAGGAATTGGAGGCACCGTGTTACGGTGGTTCTCCTCCTACCTCTCTGACTGCTTGCAATTTGTGTTGGCAGGGGGGCAGAGGTCGACCTTGAGGCACCTCACTTGGGGAGTGCCGCAGGGATTGGTCCTCTTGCCCCTTCTGTTCAACATTTATGTGAAGCCGCTGGATGACATCATCCATGGTTTTGGGGTGAGAGTCCACCAGTACGCTGATGACACCCAGCTGTACATCTCCACCCCAAACCACCCCAATTATGCTCTTGATGTGATGTCCCGCTGCCTGGAGGCTGTGCGGGTCTGGATGGGGAGAAATAGGCTCAAGCTCAACCCTTCCAAGACTAAGTGGCTGTGGCTTCCGGCATCCCGGTATAGTCAGCTGGTGCCATCGCTGATTATTGGGGGTGAATCTCTGCCCCCCACAGAGAGGGCTCGCAATCTGGGCGTCCTCCTGGACTCACGGCTGTCTTTAGAAGAGCACATGATGGCCGTAGCCAGGGGGGCTTTTTATCAGATTCGCCTGATCTGCCAGTTGCGTCCCTTTCTGGACCGGGATGCCTTGTGCACAGTCACTCACGCCCTCGTCACCTCCCGTCTGGACTACTGTAATGCTGTCTACATGGGGCTTCCCTTGAAAAGCACTCGGAGGCTCCAACTGGTCCAGAATGCAGCCGCGTGGGTGGTTATGGGCGCACCTCGTTATGCCCATGTAACACCTCTCCTGCACGAGCTGCACTGGCTCCCAGTGGTCTTCCGAGTGCAATTCAAGGTGTTGGTTACCACCTTTAAAGCGTTCCATGGCATAAGACCAGGATATCTATGAGACCGTCTTCTGCCACCAACAGCCTCCCATCGACCAGTTCGCTCCCACAGAGAGAGACTCCTCAGGGTGCCGTCAGCCAAGTTATGCCAGCTGGCAGCCTTCTCTGTCGGAGCCCCTGCCCTTTGGAATGAATTGCCCCCGGATATTCGAAACATCTCTGATCTCCAGATCTTTCGCTGTGCCCTCAAGACTCTACTGTTCCGACAGGCGGGGCTGTCTAATTGAATGATTTTAAATTGGGTTTTAACTTTGGGTTTTAAAATTCGGCCAAAACTATTTAATGATTTTAATTAATTTTAACTATGATATTGTATATTTATGTTTTAATTTTGGCTGTACACCACCCCGAGTCTTTCGGGAGGAGAGCGGTATATAAATTATTATTATTATTATTATTATTATTATTATTATTATTATTATTCACAAGAAAAAATCCTTATTGCATAACTACCGGTAAAAAATGCTTAAAAAGTAAAAAAAAACAAGTTCTGATGATCACGTGTCACTCAGCTGATCGTCAGAACTTTTTTTTTTACATTTTTTACTACCAGTTCGGCAAACCAGTAGTCTTTTTTACTACCGGTTTGGGCGAACCAGAACAAACTGGTAACATTTCACCCCTACCTTCAGGGATCAAGTTCTTATCAGCTACACACCAAACTTGGGGTACTCGAGTTTGGAGGTAACCTTGCCATGGCTATCATTAGCCAATGAGCCCTCAAAAACCTTTCTGATATCCATTCGTGCCCCCAAACTGCTGGAATACCCTCATTAAATTTGACTCCAGGGAAGAAGGTAGTCAAACAGAGATGAGACAATTTGGTCCTAGAGGAAAATTGTGACCCAGAATAGCTTTAATAAGAACAAAAGCCACGTTGCCTTTTAAAAGGATATGAATAACATTGTTTGGACCAAGAGATGGAAGGCGTGCCCTCAAGCAACACTTAAATCTGTAAATGGGGAGGCAGTGATCTTGTTGTGGACCATCGGCTACCGGCCCCTCCAGCAGCCAAATCAGATGGGGAGGAGGTGTGGGAGTCAGGGCCAGCTTCAAGGCAACCTGAGAGCTTCGAGAGGGAAGAGGGAATGGAACTGGCAGAGAGAGAGACAGAGGTGAAGCCTGGGCCATCTGTCAGCCCTCAGATAAAGAGTCAACAGCCCCAGGTCTGGAAGTGACTGATGAGGAAGAGGAGGAACAGCTGGGTCCAGTGCCTGATGCGCGGATGCACAGAAGGCAGAGGAGAGGAGAACAGTGGAAATCTATGGGCCGATCCTTGGGATGGAAGAGTCACCGCTGTTAGCGAAGCCACACCCTAGCTCTGGGGATAAAAGGCAGGTGGCGGAGATCAATAGGTGTGGCAGATAACTATTCATCTCCCTGCCAGACAGACTTTGTTACCCTGCAGTGAAAGAGAGACTTTTTGCAGGGGCTGCTGGCGCTCCTAATAAAGGAATCATTGTTTCAACTACAGAGGGTTTGTCTGTAGGGTTTGTTTGGGGAGCTGCGTCAGAACAGATCTCTTGTACAAGCACCCGGCAATTTAATAGCAAGTCCCCATTTTCCTTGGTGCGCAAACTGTTGGCCAGCGTGCAGTTCCCTCGCCTCTTCCCAAATGAACACAAAACGGTTAACAACAAAGATGCTGTGACAGATTGGGATGCCCACAAGCAGAACAGAAGAAAGATCTTCTCGCAGGGATTCAGCTTCATAAATAACCACCAATCCATGATAACATTTCTCAGGCCTTTGGCTGCAGGGCTGTTTCAAGACGAAGGATGTTTTGAAGAGCGTTTTGCACTGGGATGCGCAAAGCAGCCGCCCTTCTGCATTCAGCAGCTCATCAAGATCCCCAAAGAAATTATATCCTTCGGGTCTTGGGAAGTCCGCGGTTCCATTTCTGCATATATATTGTGAATTACACGAGAGGAATCGCGATGGTGAGGCGCCGTATTGCCGCTTACGTTTGCTCTGGCTATTGTTTATGCAGGTCTGACAGAATGAAGGAACAGTGGGTATCATTTCAATTTCTGATGTCAACATCAAATTACTTATTTAATTTCATGCCTGGTGAAGCATTGTATAGCTACATGCAGAAGCATTTCACTTCATTTGTTATGCTGTGTTTCGGCTGCCATTGGCTTGCCTTCCAACTGACAGCTTTAATTACAACATGGATTTGATTGTGCTGCTGAGGAATTAACATAATGCAACAAAGCATTTATGCACCCAGATTCAGATACTCAACATGCCCAAACACAAAACAAGGACGTGGAAGGAGGGGGGGAGGACTAAAATGGATACACAAGAGTCCCTTGTCAAATTCTCCTGTGTACTCGGTGAGCTGTCCATCATTCATTAGACTGAAACTATTCAGCTGATCAAGTCAAGGTTATTCTGAAGAAGGCTGATTTGGAAGTGTGTGTGTGTGGGGGGGGACTTGGTGCCTCTCCAAAATAAAAATTAGTATTATGGCTGCCATTTACCTTTGTACAATGCTGCTCTTTGCAAGCATGAGGTGCTCAGTTCAGTGCCTGCCACTTCATATAAGATGTCTGACGTCTGTCTGTCTGTCTGTCTGTCTGTCTGTCTGTCTGCCTATCTATCTATCTATCTATCTATCTATCTATCTATCTATCTATTATCAATCTAGCTAGCTAGCTAGCTAATTTACCTAGGTATCTAGCTATCTTATCTAGTTATTGAGCTATCTTATCTAGCTATCTAGCTATCCAATCTCTCATCTTTCTCTCTGCCTGTCTATCTGTTTATCTGTCTCTATCTATCTATCTATCTATCTATCTATCTATCTATCTATCTATCTATCTATCTATCTATCTATCTACATATCTATTAAAAATCTAGCTAGCTAGCTAGCTAGCTAATTTACCTAGGTATCTAGCTATCTTATCTAGTTATTGAGCTATCTTATCTAGCTATCTAGCTATCCAATCTGTCATCTTTCTCTCTGCCTGTCTATCTGTTTATCTCTATCTATCTATCTATCTATCTATCTATCTATCTATCTATCTATCCATCCATCCTGTTCCTATCATCTATCTATCTATCTATCTATCTATCTATCTATCTATCTATCTATCTATCTAATCTATTCCATCTCTAGCTATCATCTAGCTATCTAGAAAATACCTATCTATTTTTTTCTGTCTGCTCTCTCTCCCCTCAAGATCTTGGAAGAGGAGCTGCAACTAATCAAATTAATAACACTGGCACAAATTGACCAATAGTCTTGACTCTGGTTGAAGAAGCCTTAATCTGTTTATTTCCTAATTTATTTGGAGGTTTGCTAATGCAGAGAAGTGAGTGAAACAAGTGCTTTTATTGGGTTGCCAGGCTCTTAAACTTCAGTTAAGGCTATTATCTCAACCACAGGCAAAGTCAGTGTCTCAGACAACCACATGGGGTCACAACTATCATCTTGACTTTTTGGACTCCCTCCCTCCTTCCCTCCCAACAATGACTGACACATGTCACCTAGGAGAGTTTATAGTTGTATAAGAACTTGAATCTGAGAACCGCCAGTTGTTGCACAAAATTAACTACTGTGTTATGGCCCTGCTGGAATTGTTTTCTGACGATGATGAGGGGGGAAAAGTAAACTCGGGGGCATCTAGGGATAATGGTTCTGGAGGGGTTGTTTACAGCAGTGTTGAAGCCAATCTTCAAATGATGTCCTTTATCTATTTGACTCTAGCTTCTAAAGAGTTTCTGACTATTTATCTACAGTATCTCCTATCCTTCTCTTTTCTTCCATTTTTTTTAAACAAGAGAAGGATTTCCCCCCAATACTCTTGATATTATTTGTTCCCACAATTATCTTTGAAGATTACTAGAAGAGGCAGAGCCCAAACATTGAGCTTTCTTCCATAAGCGTTTGTAGCAACTGTTAACCAAAATGGGTTTATTAAATCTAATAGGGAGTTCATACGCCCATTTTAAGACTTTCCTTTTTTTTAAAATGCAAAAATATGTAGTTGAGAATCACATGCCTATCACAAGCGCAAATTTCCCAGGTTTTCCAAAATCTGGCCTTTCAGCAAAATACAGGTAGTCCTCAATTTACAACCAAGCATTTAGTGACTGTTTGAAATTATAACAGCACTGAAAACAAGGGACTTATGAACATTTTTTCAAACTTATAGCTGTTGCAGCATCTCCATGCTCATGTGATCAAAATTTGGACGCTTGGCAACTGGCTCATATTTATGACAGCTGCAATATCCTGAGGTCATGTGATCCCCGTTTGTCACGTTCCAACGAGCAAAGTCAAGGGGGAAGCCAGATTCACTTAACAATCATGTTACTAGCCACGGTGGCACAGTGGTTAGAGTGCAGCACTGCAGGCTACCTCTGCTGACTGCTGGCTGACTGCAATTTGGCAGTTCAAATCTCACTAGGCTCAAGGTTGACTCAGCCTTCCATCCTTCCAAGGTGCATGAAATGATGAGCCCAGATTGTTGGGGACTCTGTAAGCCGCTTAGAGAGGGCTGTGAAGCACTTTGAAGCAGTATATAAGTCTAAGTACTATTGCTAGTGCTACTAACTTAGCAACTGTAGCTAGGAAGGTCATAAAATGGGTCTTGCTCAGCAATGGAAATTTTGGGCTCAATTGTAGACAAAAGTCATGGACTACCTGTACTGTTCCAGGTGGAAAAAAATCCTTCATACTAAACAATCCAAATCAATCAACTAAATGGTTTCTTGGGGGACATTCCAGATTGTTTGTTTTTCACCCTGTTGGACTTTTCTTCTAAACATGCTTTTTTGATGCCCATTGTATCAACAAACCATTTTTTCCTCCCTCTTTCTGATGAAGCCATGATCTTTTTGCAGCCAATCAAGGGCAAAGGTAAGCTCAGTTGTGATAAAAACAATTGATCAACAATCTTGGAGGATACTTGGAGATTTCCAAGTATTTCTAGCAGGACTTCCAGATTCTGTAACAGCTTTGTTCCTTATGCCATCCGTCTGGTAAACTCACAAGATTTGTTTTTCTCACTGTGTACGTTTATACATCCGGACTAGAATGTGTTGTTTCTCTCTGTCATATAATACATGTGGCTATAGGCACAATTTTGCATTTATTTATTTATTTTGTCAAATTGATGCAGTACATATTGGAGGTGGTGCCCCTTTGAGAACTGTATGCAATCAAATTTCATTCTAATGTAGGCCGATTAGTGTACATTCAAAGTGACAATAAATTTATTCTATTCATCCAATCTTAGCCCAATGTCTGTCATTTACAATTGAGGGCTCGCCATGTGGCTGCCTCTGACTGTCTTTCTCTAGATTCAGAAGCAAAGCAGGGTCCAACAGATTGTATTGTTTAAGAGCCGAGGTGGTTAGAGTGCAGCACTGCAGGCAACTTCAGCTGACTGCTAGCTGCAGTTCGGCAGTTCAAATCCCACCAGGCTCAAGGTTGACTCAGTCTTCCATCCTTCCGAGGTTGGTAAAATCAGGACCCAGATTGTTGGGGGCAATAGGCTGACTCTGTAAACCACTTAGAAAGGGCTCTAAAAACACTATGAAAATGGTATCTAAGTCTAAGTGCTATTGCTATTGCTATAATACCAGAGAATCCCAAAGTTGTAGGTTATGCGGGGAAGCTTAACGTAACGTCAGGAACATGGTTGTGGTAAACCAATCTCTGATTTGCTGCAAAGCAGACTACAAGGATGTGGTTGTGAAGTCATCCTGAGTTGAGTTCAACTTCAAAGTCTCTTTATTCCTTTTTTCACTAAAGATGATGTCCCTGAACAAATAGATTTGTGAGAGAGCATAGCTCTTGCAGATTAAAGTTCTGCCACATATAAATTATACAGGTGTGTGATATTTTGCTTACACATAATAAATCAGTGACAAGGGAGGTGGTGAATTGTGGTCTTTCCTCCAGAGCCGTCGCAAAGTTACAAATGCAGCCTGAAGCCGCCTGATTCTGCCTGTGTTCTTCCCTTTGATTTAAGAAGGCTGAAATCTCACCATTCTCTTTCTTGATCTCATAACTAAATCGGCACATGGAGGATTGCAGTGGTCAAATAGAAATTATTTAAAAGTCTTTTTAGAAAAAATGTCTCAAAAGTGTTTTTTTTTTTCAAGAGACAACTGGACTTTCTGTTTTTTCTTTGAAGATGTTTCGCTTCTCATCCGAGAAGCTTCTTCAGCTCTGACGGTGGGGAACGGAAGGATTTATACTCCTTGCAGATAGCTGGACGTTTGCATTCTTTTAGCATGTTGTTAAGGCCACTGGAGGTTTATCTGTGTCCTCAGGTGGTGCAAATGGGTACGGAGCCTTCTTGGAACTGTGGAAAGGACTGTATTGTAGATTGGAGATAGATGATGTCATATCCAGTGGTGGTATTCAGCCAGTTCTATCTGGTTTGGGCAAACCAGTAGCGGCGGCTGCGGGTGGCTCCAACCACCTGCCTGGACATAATCGCATCCCATTTATCTACGTTTTTGATGCTCTGTGCATGCACGGAAGGCGCGTGCGCTCACATTTGCACACTGGTAGCAAAGGTAAGTGAACACTATCCCTGGTCGTATCCCTCTCAATCTATTGAGAGAGGGCTGTTCAATTTTGACATAATGGTCTCTTTGAGCCCTCTTTCAAACAAAAGATCCTCTCTGTCCATAATATGGACTTTGTTGTCTTCAAAAGAGTGGCTTGTGTCTTTTAAATGCAGATGGAGTGTTGAATCTAGTCCTGATGTGTTTAGAAAAAAAAATGTGTTTCCAACAGGAATACACAGATCTCTGGGGAGTGGGGGGAATGCTGTTCCATAAGGCAGGTTCTAAATCAAAGAAGACACAATTCCTAAGTCCATTAAGAAGACACTTCCCAATGAAAGTGACTTTGGATCTTGCCAACCATCCCAGTGCTGGCAGGGTAAGCAGAAACAACTGGAGACAGGTAGTCCCATATGTGTCCTGCTCCTATGCCAGGATTATATAGATGATAACCAGCAATTTGAACAGCACCTAAAAGCCCACAGGTAGTTGGTGGTCATCACTGAGCTTCAAGAGCTTCTACAATCATTGTCCTGCTAGTTGCTTTTGGCAGAGTTGGGTTCCACTGAAAGAAACTTTCAAAAAGTTCAGCAGTTCGAGTCTCACCAGGCTCAAGGTTGACTCAGACTTCCATCCTTCCAAGATCAGTAAAATGAGGAATCAGATTGTTGGGGCCAATAGGCTGACTCTGTATACCACTTAGAGAGGGCTGTAAAGCACTGTGAAGCAGTATATAAGTCTAAGTGCTATTGCTATTATTTGGCCAAGTGTGATTAGACACACAAGGTATTTGTCTCCAGTGCAGAAGCACTTGATATACATGCAAAGCAACAGAATAATGATAATACTATTGTTATTGTTCTTATCAACCTTATGAATATTACTAATATTGTTCTTCACCTATAGATAGAATCTTGCCAGAGGTGGGTTTCAGCAGGTTCTGACCAGTTCTGGAGAACCGGTAGCGGAAATTTTGAGTAGTTCGGAGAAGCGGTAATAAAAATTCTGCCTGGCCCCACCCCCATCTATTCTCTGCCTCCCAACCCCCAGCTGATCAGGAGGAAATGGGGATTTTGCAGTAACCTTCCCCTGGATTTGGGACGGAATGGAGATCCTCCCCATGCCATGCCCATCAAGCCACGCCCACCAATCCAAGCCACGCCCACCAAGCCACACCTACAGAACTGGTAGTAAAGAATTTTGAAACCCACCACTGAACTAGCTGCATAACTATATAGATATACTCTGTGAACTGATAGGGATCTTAGCTCTCTTCCTGCCTACAAATTTTCCAAACTCCACTGGAAACATCCTCTCCCTCCTGGGACTCTAGACTACATTCCACTACAGCCACAATTGGAGAATTATTCTATTCTAATTTCAGGATAAAGAATTTCATTACTAGTACCTGATGCTATCAGATGTCTTTTTATATTATTTTTAGACTGTACACTATCCAGGATCTTAGGACTGACAGTATAGAAAGCTTTAAAATATATGAATGCATGCACAACATCCAACATCTTGCCATTCCAAGCCCAATCTGATGCAGGCTTGTTAAAAATTCAACTGAAAGTATTAATTTAAAAGGGTAGCTTGGGGCTAGATTATTTCCCCCTATATTTTCCATCTAGAGACAGATGTCGTCTAAATTCCCTCTTCAGCTGGTCTTACCTAGTCATGGGAAGAGGAGGAAAAAGTGGAGGAGGGGGAGAGGAAGAGTGGAGGAGGAGGAGGAAGAGGAGGAGGAGGAGGAGGAGGAGGAGGAGGAGGAGGAGGAGGAGGAGGAGGAGAAGCAGAAGCAGGAGAAGGAGAAGGAGAAGGAGAAGGAGAAGGAGAAGGAGAAGGAGAAGGAGAAGAAGAAGCTGCTTTTGGTGTTGGCACCCCATCTGTAGAATACCTCTTCCAGAGAAACACACCTGGCACTTATAATACAGAGATTACCTGATCTCCCCAAGCATTTGTAGCACCACTTAATTGACTAGGGGCTTTATTGCTTTTACCACTTTTCCATGGGATGCATCTAGAGGATCATTTGCTCAAAAGAGGGCAGATGATGAAAATTTAGACAAGCGCTGTGACTCACATGCATGCATCAAAAGAGCCGAACATGCATCATGCCATTGCAATGCTGCTTTCGTTATTTTAATAGTTCTGCGGATGATGTTGCTTTCCAGTCATTCCTTGTGCTGCATAGCTGCTTTTATCAACTGGGATATTCTCCAACTCCCCTTTTAAATATTTGCATTGTATCAGTAGATGCACACATATGGAAAGAAACTCTCTCTCTCTCTCTCTCTCTCTCTCTCTCTCTCTCTCTCTCTCTCTCTCTCTCTCACACACACACACACACACACACACACACACACGTCTAATTTGATTTAAGTGATGGCATATCTCTTCATGGGTGGTCTGAAACTACAAAGAGTAAACAAATAACATCTGGGTGAGTTCTTTAATAAGACATGTCTTAAAAGAAGTGTGAAGAGAGCTTCCATCCTTCCACCAAAAGCAAAGATCCAGACATCATTCAGTACTGAATTCATAATTGATTACATTTTCAGCCCAAGCTTGCCATACACTTTATCAGTAATGATTTAGTTTAACCCAGCTTGAACTGTAAACAAAACTAGCACATCCTGGATCATCATTTGTTTGTTTATGATGCTCATATGTCAACCATTCCCAGTTTTAGGTGATAAACAATGTCAACAAATATAATAACCCTCAATCCAAATTAGTAACCAATGCAAATTCTGAAGCAGCAATGTCATCTCACTATTCTCTTTCTCTCTCTCTCTCCCTCTTCCTCTCCCTCTCCCACCTCCTATCCATCTATCCATCCAATTTAGAATCCTCACAGAGGGATGTGCAATACACTCACTGCAATACACACATTGTTCCTCGGCTGCCACATTTTGTACCAGCTACAGTTTCCAAGTGTTTTGCGTGGACAACCCCAAGTAAGCCATTTTTCGTTCATCGAAAAAAACAGAAGTAACTCAACCATGAGTGACTGTGAGCAAGTTTGACAGTCCACTAAAGTTCACAATTGACACAAAAGATATAATAGCACAAGAGCTCTTTTATCCATATTTGTCACCTCCTTCTGAAACAGGAATTAGAAGTTACACAATAATGTCTCAAGCTCTGGACCACTTCTGAATGGCGGAATTTGGTGATGGAATTGTCCTAGAATGCTTAAGCCCACAACACCAAAACCATTTTATTTTGAAGAATGAAATTTTGTTCTTCGTCATCCAGATCCTGAGAGCTTCTAACCACTGGATCAGTACTTTCATAGGCTTCCTGTTCAACCCAAGATAAGTAAAAGCTGGGTATCATTTGCGTATTGATGACACCAAACCCTTTCTTAACGGATGTCCTCCTCCAAGCAGTTGAATGTTAAAGTGAACTGTAGTGAAAAGCCAACACAGTTCTAGGCTGCATAAACAGAGGGACAGAATCAAGATCACATGAAGTGTTAATACCACTTTATAATGCCTTGGTAAGGCCACACTTGGAATACTGCATTCAGTTTTGGTCACCACGATGTAAAAAAGATGTTGAGACTCAAGAAAGAGTGCAGAGAATGGCAACCAAGATGATTAGGGGACTGGAGGCTAAAACATATGAAAAACAGTTGCAGGAACTGGGTATGTTTAGTTTAATGAAAAGAAGGACTAGAGAAGACATGATAGCAGTGTTCCAATATCTCAGGGGCTGCCACAAAGAAGAGGGAGTCAAGCTATTCTCCAAAGCACCTGAGGGCAGGACAAGAAGCAATGGATGGAAACTAATCAAGGAGAGAAACAACCTAGAACTAAGGAGAAATTTCCTGACAGTAAGAACAATTAATCAGTGTAGCAACTTGCCTCCCAAAGTTGTGAATGCTCCAACGCTGGACGTTTTTAAGAAGATGTTGGATAACCATTTGTCTGAAATGGGGTAGGGTTTCCTGCCTAAGCAGGGGGTTGGACTAGAAGACCTCCAAGGTCCCTTCCAACTCTGTTATTCTATTCTATTGTAGAGAGGACAGAGTCCTACAAAGCAGAGGTCTCCAGGATGTTCTCTCCTCGCCATTGCTACTGACTGGAACTGACCCTTCAGTAGGAGAAAAATAATTGCAAGATATTCCCCCCCCCCACACACTATCATGTTTTGAGTAATAAAACAGTGTGATCTTCTGACTATGAACCTCCAATTCCAGTCCACTTCAATTCACTGATGTCTAACATGTCAATATGTAGCAAAGTCATTTGTCATTGTGTTGAGCGTTCCTATCTTCAAGCTTGTTATATTCTATCTTCCTGCTGTTATTCAGTCTTTGAGTCTTCAGGTTTTCTTTTCTTGCATGGCATCTTCAGCAACTAGACATCCCAAAGGCTTTAATCTAGACATGTCATAAACACCATTAGTTCTCTGAAAGATTCTGAGCTCTTTCTCAGTAGCATCTTGAACGACACCCAACTGGAGGGGACCATTTTATGACACTATATTATCAATCACTGTATCTTGTATGTCCTTGTAGTCTTCTTGGTTCAATTCAGGAGTGTTTCACCATTGCCTTCTTGTGCTCAGTATGAAATGAGGCTTTGCCATTTTCACTGAAGTAATCATCTACTTTCAGCACCTTCCCTATATTGCTGCGGTCTGAGATAGGTGCCTACTTTCAGGACTTCAATGACCCTGCTGGTATTAAATTACTGGTATTATAACCTCTTAGCATACACTCCTGGTGTTACTAATAAAAGAGGATATTTGTAGCTCAGGGTTGACATGAGGGGTCCTTGGTGCTCTCTGAACTTGGTTGTTTTCTTGCCAACAATATACTGTTTATAAAATCCAGGTCAGTCTCCAACTGAGTGTTTTAGATTTTGCTGATCAATTGGTTCTTTTTATTTCCCTTACCTATCCCACCCATATAATTCAGGTAACTATTCAGGCCTGCTAAATTTGCATGACTGAATCTGATGGCTGAATCTCATCTTTTATTCTTTAAATATCTGTTCTAAAAATGCAGCCTTCAAGATAATAGCGCACTGCTCTGCTTAGATGAGGTGTGTCTAACCCGCAGCCCACAGGCTGCATGTAGACCTGGATAGCTAGTAATGCTACATAGATTTATACATTGACTATATTATACTGTATATACGCCTCAACCACTGTACAAATTGGAGACACCTCCAGGGTTTTGAGGCAAAACATCCTTGACTCTCTGAGAAAGGAATGTTATTTTGACTACATACTACATATCACCCATACTCTGCAATCGAGTGAAGACAATTCCTCTTCACTCAATGCGACCCCAGCAAACCAAAAGTTCAGACACCCATAATTTAGACAGGCTATTTTTGATCTGGATCAGTTTCACATCTAATATACTTTCAAGTCTGTTTTGTCACATTTTTTTGCAAAATTTAAACATTTTTTGTATTTATCAAAAGTAAATTCCAGCAGTGGAATATGAGTATCTTGAAACTCAAAAAAAAAAAAAAAAAAAAAGTGGTGTTATTAGCTATCAAACCTCAAAAATACACTTTTCCCAAAAGGTTTCCACAATTTTGGCCACTACTGTACAGTATATCTGGCAATATATTTCTTTCTGCTTCTATCTGCTGGGGGTGTAGTGGTCTCACTGTCATTTGAAGAGGCATTCAAATCAGTGATGGGTTGCCCCCGGTTCGCTCCGGTTCCATAGAACCTGTAGTAAAACTAGAAGAAGGCTCCGCCCACTGACTGTGACATCATCAAAATGCTTCTGCGCTTGTGCAGAAGAGTGTGTGCATGTGCGAGCGAAGCGAGCGCGCACGTGCGGCCCCGCTACGAACTGGTAATAAAGGTAAATAGAACCCACCCCAGTTCAAATCGTACTCCAACAATGCAATACAATGTATGCAAAAAAGGAGGAAAAAGTTAATCCCTGATATTCTTGACTAGGGCTAGTGGGGGCGGGGGGTGGAGGGAATCCAGGTATTAATTTCTACAGAGCAACTGTTAATTGATGCTAACAGTACTGAGTTAGATATGTGACTTAGTACATAAATCAGGTTCTCAAGCCCCTTTAATTATCTACTCAACAGGAGTGCAGTGGTTCACAGAGTTAGGACGCCGAGCTGATGATTGGCTGGCTCACGTTCAAGACCTGGTTGCTGCCCTGTATCGGGGTGAGTTCCTGTCACTCGCTGCAGCTCCTGCTGGCCCAGCAGTTCAAAAGCAGGTGACTGTGAGTAGATAAATGGGTACCCCTTTGGTGGGCAACCTAATGGGGACATGAAAAGACACACACACACACCCAACTAGGCATCCCCTGGGCAACTGTGATTTCACCGGTTAATCTTTCAACCTGGAAGTGCTTTGCTGCTCTCAGCACAAGAACAGCAACTTCTAATCAATGCCCTTAAATCCATACCCTTCCCTACCTCTCCTCTCTGAACCTGGCTTTGAAAAAAAGCTAACTCCCGCCATAAATAGAGCCAGAGTTGGTGAATTCTTGTATGGGACACCTCCAGGAAATCTGAGTTCAGAAAACCCCCAAAGAAGAGAATAGTTAACCAAAGGACACTTATGCATTGTTGCTAGGAAAACTGCCATGCCAAAAAAAGTTTTCCATCGGGGTTTAACAATATGGAGCCCTACGGCGAAGCATCTTTCAGCCTAGTTCCATACAGGAACTTGGATTGCTTTGTGATTCTCTCAACAATCATTCACTTCAGCTCCCTGATGCGAGATACCTGTTCAGTCCATGCAACCTGCTGCTTTAGAAATGAGAGTGAAGAGTGTCAAAAAGATTTAAAAAGGGGGGATATCACAGGCAGAACGTGAATCCTGCCCACAGTACAGTCTGCAAGAAATTATCCCTAAGAGGGACAGCAAATGGAAATTCACCTCCGTGCTGATCTTAGCTCTTGGAGATACCCTTCTGGAAGCTAAGAAGCTAAGGAATATTATAAAAGGCAATTGCCTTCCCCGTAAAACAAGACAATATCTTCTAAAGCTTAACATGACATTTAGGTTCGTTGTTAGTCATTAGCAGGGGTGGGCTTCAAATATTTTAGCAAGGGCTTCTCTGCCCGGTTGCTGGGGTGGCCGTGGCTATGGTGGGTGTGGCCTAGTTGGCCTCCTACACCTTGGGGGGGGGTTGTTTTGCCCTCCCTGGGCTCTGGGGGCTTTCCTCGAGCCTCTGGGAGGGCGAAAACGGCCTCCTCAGGCTCTGGAGGCCCTCTGGAGGCCGGAAATGATCCTGTTTCCAGCCTTCCCAAACTTCTGGTAGGTCCGTTTTTCACTCTCCTCGAGTCTCCATGCATGCCCTGCACATACCTACATCCAAAACAGGCCGTGTGGGGACTCCTCAGAAGGGAGGGGCGGGGCGGGGCGGGGTAGGTGGAGCCAGCCAAGAGTGGGATTTGGGGGTTCTTCAAACTGCACAGAATCTTAGTTAGAGGTTCTCCCGAACCCCTGCGAACCCCCAGCAGCCCACCCCTGGTCATTAGATTTATATCCCACTTTCCTTGGCCAAGCTCAGGATAGGTCATAAGCCAGGCTCAGAGAGAGTTGATAACCTCACAACATCCCAGGAACTTCTGTTACTCCACAAGTATCTGCAGAAGCATGTCAAAAGCCAAGACTGTGGCTGCAATGGTGCAACCCTAGCGTGGTACATGGAACCCCACTTTTATCTGCTTCTGGGCACAATTGAAGGTATTGGCTATCACTATTAAAGCCCTTTAAGTTATGGGTCCAGAATTTCTGAGGAACCATTGTGTTCCAATGGGATTGCCCTGCCCCACTTGCTCCAGCAGAAAGGGCCTAGGAATTTCAGCCAGCAGGGTCTAAGAGAAGAGCCTTTCCCGCTCTTCTTTGGAACACCTTGCTGGAGGAGAGGTCTACCCCCAAACTTTTGGTTTTCCAAAGGAACCTTAAGACTTGCCTCTGACAGTTGAGATGGGACCCTGATGGAGATGCTTTACGCTGGAGGTGCTTGGTGGAGTGACAGGGAAAGGACTACCTGGCTTTTTAGTCTAATTTGAGTCCTCTGTAATTCTAATTGTTCTTGTATTTGCTATTTTTATTACTTTTGTAAGCTACCCATTGGCTTTGGATAGCGAGATGGGCAGCAAATAAATTTAATAGATAAATAATAAATGCATCTATTATTTATTTATTTATTTAATGAATAATATGATTTATTATTTATATGTACAACAAATAAATAATAAATGTATTTTTTATGAGCATCACACACCGAGGCTTCGACCACACCATTGTAGATGACATCTTTTACCATACCTGTAGATCAGGGGTGGGTTCCACATACTTTACTTTACTTTCGCAGTGGGAATCTGCATGCGCCTCCCGCCGGTTTTACTACCGGTTCTATAGAACCGGACAGAACCGGGAGCAACCCACCACTGCTGTAGATACCTCTCTATATAGCTGAATCTAGATTTAAATCTGAATCCCCACAGTCCATGTCCAACACCTTAGCCTCTATATAGCAAAGGACTGCTTTCAAATACAAGGTCAATATTTTGGCCATGTATATTTAATAATGTTTTTTTCATTAGCCCCAGATCCAAAACAGAAAAAAGAAAGAAAGATATGCAGTTACTTCTAAGCACTTTCCTTATTGTTCCTCACCTACAGACAGAAATCTTGCCAAACTAAAGCAATTACTTGCATCACTACAGATAATTCTCTTATAACATCTAAGGAGGACTGGTCTTAGCTCTCTTCCTTCCAGTCAAACTGTCTGCACTTCACTGTTTCTTGGGTCTCTGGAATGCAGCCCCTCCCTGCTGGGAATCCAGACTACATTCCACCACAATCATGTATGGAGATTCTCAAGTCAGCCAGGTCATGGTTGTCCCAAAGGTACTTTTTTCAAAAGGCAACTGGACTTTCTTTTGTTTTTCCTTGAAGACCTTTTGCTTCTCACCCAAGAAGGAGCCTTGGTAGTACAGTGGTTTACATGTGGTTTAATGCACCCTGTAATTAACACAGCTGCCTGCAATTTCTGCAGGTTCAAATCTTACCAGGCTCAAGGTTGACTCAGCCTTCCATCCTTTCTAAGGTAGGTTAAATGAGGACCCAGTTTGTGGGGGCAATAAGCTGACTTTGTATAAATATACAAAAGTATGAAGGCTATTGCTTAACGCATTGTAAGCTGCCCTGAGTCTCCGGAGAAGGGCGGCATATAAATCAATTTTTTTAAAAAAAAGCTTCCTCAGTTCCGAAGGAGAAGCTTCTTGGATGAGAAGCGAAACGTCTCCAAGGAAAAAACAAAGAAAGCCAAGTTGCCTTTTGAAAAAGTACTTTTAGGTTCCATCACAATCAGATTTTCATTCTTTCTCCACGGATGATCCAAATAGATGACCAAACCAAAAGTGAATAGCTCCTATCTATTTTTACTCTCCACAGGATTTCCTTCTCTGAGCATTAAGAAGTAATGTAATTCTAATGTAGCACTAAAAGCAGAGTTCACATGTTATGCTAAGATATAATGTGGTTTATTTGGTTTTAGCTTAGTGTCCCATGCATGCCTCCCATTACTAGATAGAGTGTGATTAAATAATCTACTACTTAATATAATGCCAGCCATAAAATTTTGGTATCCCATTGCAATATCCTGTGGCATTTTCCATATTTCATTACCTCCAGCAGCCATTTTCCACTACTCCATTAGCAAATTCCATAATATACTAGAATATTTGAGAACTGATGTGTATCTATAAATAAAGCCTTTTAAAAAAAAAAAGAAGAAGAAGCTTTAAAAAAGAAGAGTGGAATGGGGGAGGAGACGAAGCTCCAGGAGAAGTGCATGAAAATACAAGTAATTCTGAGGGAAAGGGAAGGCAAAGTTGGGTGGAACTGAATTCCTGGATGAAGGAAACAAAAGGAGCAGCCATCTTGCCTCCAAGCAAAGTCTCAAGTGAATGAATTCCACTGCAGGCAAGGTTTTGATGAGACGAACTTGGTGACAGTGCTCTCTGCTTTACATAAGGATGGAGGGGGAGAGAACTGACAGCTCCAACATCTTCTGAGCCCTAGGGCAGTCTTATCCAGAAAGCAGAAAACAAGTTGTCAGTCCCACAAAAGCAACACAAACGGAAATATAGCAAGCGGGGAGCTGGAGGTTGAGAGAGAATAAGAAAAGCAAAGCAAAGGGCCAAGGTACTCTGCATGGACTCATCCCCTCAATGCCAAGTGCTGTTGGCTAATTAATTGGCCTTAGTCTACCACAAGATAAGTTTAGAAATACATTTATTTCTGAGAATGCCTCTCCTTCCCTTTCCCTCTATCAACCTCTCTCCGCGAGTGCTGCAGGCAGAAGGATGGGAGATCAGAAATCAGAATCAGAACTGAGCTGGAAGGGACTTCGGAGGTCTTCTAGTCCAGCCCTCTGCTCAAGCAGGAGATCCTATACCATTTCAGACAAGTGGCTGTCCAGTCTCTTAAAAACCTCCAGTGATGAAGCACCCACAATGTCTGAAGACAAGCTGTTCCACTGGTTAATTGTCCTCACTGTTAGGAAGTTTCTCCTTAATTCCAGGTTGCTTCTCTCCTTGATTAGTTTCCATCCATTGTTTCTTGTCTTCTCTTCTGGTGTTTTGGAAAATAAGTTGCCTCCCTCTTCTCTGTGGCAGGCCCTCAAATACTGGATTACTGCTATCATGTCCACCCCTGGTCCTTCTCTTCTCTAGACTGGCCGTACCCAAATCCAGCAACCGTTCTTCATATGTTTTAGTCTCCAGGCCTTTAATCATCTTAGTTGTTCTTCTCTGCATTTTTTCCAAAGTACAAAATCCATCAAAATCAAATCCATCTTTGGTAAGAGCTGCAACCCGTTTTCTGAATGGAGGCTAGTTTTAATGCTCGTAACTCATAACTGAATATACAAGGTAGTCCTCAATTTATAACCATTCATTAGTGACAATGAATGCAACAGCATCAAAAAAGGCTGGTCTTCATACTTACGACAGTTGTAGCATCCCCATGGTCACCTGAACAAAATTCAGGTGCTTGGCAACTAGCACTTGTTTACAATGGTTGTACCACCCTGGGGTCATGTGACTGCCACATGCAAAGTCAATGGGGGAAACTGGATTTGCTTAACAGCTGCATGATTCACTTGACAAGTGTGGTGATTCATTTAACAACCTGTTGTGGCCTGTCAGCAGCCTGTGAAGCTAGTAGCTGATTCCGACAGCGAGAAGGCTGGTGTGGTGCTGCGCCAGCAGCCTGGGCAGCTGGCACTCGAGTCAGACAATGAGGAGGCTGGAGAAGATGTGGTGCCAGAGGCGGGGATTCAGCCAGGGCCTTCAGAACCTCCAGAAGCTCCTTTAAGTGAAGAGGAAGAAGAGGAGGAGCCTCTTCTCAATGCACGGGCGCACAGAGCTGCCAAAAGGCAGGAGTGGCTCCTCAGGAGGAGGTCTCCTCGAGAGTAAGGCTTGGGGCTAATTGGCCACTCCCTTAGCCTATTTAAGGAAGGACAACGACTGAAGCAATTTGCAGGGAACAACTATGTTCACTCTCTTTTGCGTCTGGATCTTAGTTCTCTTATCAGTTTCCTGCAAATTGCTTCTGGGCTTTCTGCCAACCATAGTAAGATTACGATTATTTATTCTTTGGATTCTTGTAGGCTGTTAAGAAAGTTAATTAATAGCCTTTGTTTTAAAAAGACTGATTTAATTTAGTAAACTAAGGTTTGTACAGACTTTGTGTGTGCTGCGTTCTTTGAGGTCCATAGCTGGGGCAGAACACAACCACGGCAAAAAAGGTTGCAAAGTTGGGCGTGACTCACTTAATAAGGGCAATGAAAATTCTGGTCCCAACTGTGATCATAACTCCAGGACTACATCTAACCTGGGTTTGTGCCACTTAGAATAACAGAGTTGGAAGGGACTTTGGAGGTCTTTTAGTCCAACCCCCTGCTTAGGCAGGAAACCCTACCCCACTTCAGACAAATGGTTATCCAACATCTTCTTTAAAATTTCCAGTATTGAAGCACTCATAACTTCTGGAGGCAAGTTGTTCCACTGATTAAATGTTCTAACTGTCAGGAAATTTCTCCTTAGTTCTAGGTTGCTTCTCTCCTTGATTAGTTTCCACCCATTGCTTCTTGTCCTGCCCTCAGGTGCTTTGGAGAATAGCTTGACTCCCTCTTCTTTGTGGCAGCCCCTGAGATATTGGAACACTGCTATCATGTCTCCCCTAGTCCTTCTTTTCCTTTAAACTAGACATACCCAGTTCCTGCAACCGTTTTTCATATGTTTGAGCCTCCAGTCCCCTCATCATCTTGGTTGCTCTTCTCTGCACTCTTTCTAGAGACTCCACATCTTTTATACATTATGGCAACCAAAACTGGATGCAGTATTCCAAATGTGGCCTTACCAAGGCATTATAAAGTGGTATTAACACTTCATGTAATCTTGATTCTATCCCTCTGTTTATGCAGCCTAGAACTGTTGGCTTTTTTGGCAGCTGCTGCACACTGCTGGCTCATATTTAAATGGTTGTCCACTAGGACACCAAGATCCTTCTCACTTAGCCAGCCAACAGCTGATGTCTCCTTTAGAGCTGGGATAGAGATTTAATGCCAAAATTTACCTGCCACCCTTAGGAAGGTTGGATATCTACAATGGCTACTACAATCACAATCTGCTCCAAATATGTCCACTGACTGTACTTGCCACCAGTAACATATTTTCACTGTGTTAAAGTCACCTCCGCTAACATGCTATTATCAGTCTATGTTCCTCTTTGTATCACACTTTAACCTCTCAGTGTCTCATTATATAGTGCTGGTTAAAAGCACAAATGCCATGAAAGATAATTCTCTGCCCATCTGAGAAAATTTCATTGCCTGGGGAAAACCACTGTGTAGGTTAAGCCACTGCCAGAAAAGCAGAGCTGTGGAAGATGTTCCTATCCTTCTCACTGTAATCACAGTGATGTCCCTAATCGCTGTAATCATTGATTAATTAATAATTCATCCATCCATCTATCCATTTTATAAGTTGTATTTCTATGTAGGTGAATACTCAACTCCATATGGTTTAGGGCTAGATATGTGTGACATTTTAGGGACACTGGGAAAATAATGGAAGGAGGATAGACATGAACTCTCAAAGAGAATTGTTAGCAGGTTATCTGATAAAGGGAAGCTCAGTCCTGATCTGTGTTTTTCAACCTTAGCAATTTTAAGATGGCCGACTTCTGCTTCAGAAAAGGGAAAAAAGGTGGAGAAAAGGTGGAGAAAACATGAAGGAAATGTGAAGGTGAAGGTAAGGAAGAGGAGAGGAGGGGAGAGGGAAGGGGAGGGGGGATTGGAGGAGAAGAAGGGAAGGGGGAGGGGATTGAAGGGAGAAGGAGGGTGGGGTGGGTGGGGAGGGGAGGGGGGATTGGAGGAGAAGAAGGGAAGGGGGAGGGGATTGAAGGGAGAAGGAGGGTGGGGTGGGTGGGGAGGGGAGGGGGGATTGGAGGGGAAGAGGGGAGAGGAGAAGGGAGGGGATTGGAGGAGAGGAGGGGAGAGGAGGAGAGGGGATTGAAGGGGAAGAGAGGGGATTGGAGGAGGGGAGGGGGAGGGGAGTGGAGGGGAGGAGGAAAGGAAAGGAAAGGAAAGGAAAGGAAAGGAAGCCTGAGATAGTATTTTCTTTGCAGCCTGAGAAATGTTACTGAGGTGAATTAAAAGGTTATTTATAGAAAAATAAAAATTGATTAAACAAATTGGCACTTTCATTTCAGTTTCTCAGGATTTACCAGCATCCTTAATTTCTTTTCCCTACATCTCTCTCTTGCTTTGTTTGCCAGGCTAATTCCTGTGTCTTCCTGTGTTGTCTTTTAAATTCAGGCCCAACCCTTTTCCAAGACTATGATTAAAACTGACATGAGACATCAAGTCAGACTGTTGGGCAGACTCCAGGAAAACCTTCTCCAGTCATGCCAGCTCAGGTTCATTTCATCAGAGGGACCAGGAGCTGAACCTAGGTGAGAGGCTTTTGCTGGCCTTAACTAAAAAACTAAATGCCTTTCTGGGAATAAATGAAAGTTGTGCTGAATGCTCAGTGAGTATTTTTTACTATAAGAACTAGGAAAGTTATTAACCAAGTAAAAGGTAAAAGTAAAGGTTCCCCTCACACATATGTGCTAGTCGTTCCTGACTCTAGGGGGCAGTGCTCATCTCTGTTTCAAAGCCGAAGAGCCAGCACTGTCCGAAGATGTCTCCGTGGTCATGTGGCTGGCATGACTAAATGCCAAAGGCGCACAGAACGCTGTTACCTTCCCACCAAAGGGGGTCCCTATTTTTCTACTTGCATTTTTTATGTGCTTTTGAACTGCTATGTTGGCAGAAGCTGGGACAAGTAACGGGAGCTCACCCCGTTATGCGGCACTAGGGATTCGAGCCACTGAACTGCCGACCTTTCAATCGACAAGCTCAGCGTCTTAGCCATTGAGTCACCACTAATGTTTCCAACCCAGAGAATAACTAACTTCATCCTTTCTCTTAATAGCACTTAGACTTATATACCGCTTCATAGTGCTTTACAACCCTCTCTAAGCGGCTTACAGAATCAGCATATTGCCCCCAACAATCTGGGTCCTCATTTTACTGACCTCGGAAGGATGGAAGGCTGAGTCAGCCTTGAGCTGGTGAGACTTGAACTACTGACTGCTGGCAGTCGGCAGTCAGCAGAAGTAGCCTGCAGTACTGCACTCTAACCACTGAGCCACCGTGGCTCATATTCCCAATAATGAGACCATAACACATTGTGTCTTGTACCCACCCTCCTTCCTAGATAAGCAGCAGAGAAAAATGATATCCATGCAAGAGGTAGGCTATTGTTATAATAAGCACCAAATTTAAAATCGTAGCTCAGAACTAATTTTTCCTTTTTAAAAAAATTAAGACAATCTGTACTTCAGCAAGAGGAAAACATGTTGTTTTAGCTTGGCTAGCAAGATATGTATCTCATCATAAAGGCTTGTTAAGTCTCTCCGTCAATGTTACTAGTGAGCCAGAGATCTCGGGAATTCGGAGAAAAGCAGATTTAAATTTCCGTGATGTTAGCAAAGCAGGCATGTGATTATTATTAGCAGAAAGTACTGCCAACCGCTCCAACAGATGACATTGTCCCTTTGTGAGTATGGATTGCAAGTATTCACGCCATATCTATCCCAAGGCTATCAATTATTGTGATTTTAATGCTAGTCTTACAACTTTGTTTTTCCAAACTCTCACATTGAGATTGGGGCCAAGCCAACATTTACCCAGACACTTGCTTTTTATTTTCAATTTTGTCTGAAAAGAAACACTGTTTTTTTTCCCAACTTATCACTGGTACCTCACCTGACACATGTTTTTAAAAAGACCTTGGGCTCCGTGGATATTTCCATAACTTCATTCTTGCAAACACCAGTTGGCTGCATTCTTATTGGCCCCAGGGCAGGACTCAATCCTCTTAACCAATTGCTAAAATTAAGAGGATGTAGTTTCTTTGCTCTCGCACATTAACAATTTCTGAGGAACATACCATGAAAAAGAGGAGAAGGCTCCCACTGGGTCACAAAGGTTCGTCTATCCAACATACAGTGATACCTTGGTACTCAACTGCTTTGAAACTCATCCAATTTGGTATTCAAAACATGCATTTTGTTCCGGTATTCATTATTTGTTGATATTCAACACACAGGCTCGAATGTGTCGGTGTCAGCTGTCTTGTGACTCACTACATTATTCCTTATGGGAAAAATTTGTTTGGTACTCATCGTTTTTGATTCTCATTGCACCTCCTGGAACCAATTAACAATGAGTAACGAGTTACCACTGCGCTTCATCCTGTTCTAATCAAACCAATATTGTCTCACCAAGAAGATACACTACAAGGCTGCATCTCACCAGTGTTGGTCATCTATAACTGATTTTCAATGGCAGCTTGCATTATATCCTTGTTTATTGGACCCGTGTCCTTCCTGGTTAGTACTGGCTTCCCGGGAAGTGACACGAGGCTGGCTCCAGGGGATTATAAACGCTTCGCTGAGTGAGGGTGACTTTCCCGCCGCCTTGAAAGAGGCGGTGGTGAGGCCTCTCCTCAAGAAGCTTTCCCTGGACCCGGCAATGTTGGTAAATTATCGTCCGGTCTCCAACCTTCGCTTTGTTGCGAAGGTTGTTGAGAGTGTGGTCGCGCAACAGCTCCCCCAGCACCTGGATGAAACGACGTATCTGGATCCGTTCCAGTCGGGCTTCAGGCCCGGGTACAGCACGGAAACGGCATTGGTCGCGTTGGTTGATGATCTCTGGAGGGCTCGGGACAGGGGGTGCTCCTCTGTCCTGGTCCTGTTAGATCTCTCAGCGGCTTTTGATACCATCGACCATGGTATCATGCTGCACTGGTTGGAAGAGTTGGGGGTGGGAGGCACTGTGTTGCGGTGGTTCTCCTCCTTTCTCTCTGACCGGTCGCAGTCTGTGTTGACAGGGGGACAGAGGTCAACCCCGAGGCCCTTCATATGTGGGGTGCCGCAAGGGTCGGTCCTCTCGCCTCTCCTGTTCAACATTTATGTGAAGCCGCTGGGCGAGATCATCCGTGGTTTCGGGGTGGAGTACTATCAGTACGCTGATGACACCCAGCTGTACATCTCCACCCCGGATCACCCCAACGATGCCCTTGAAGTGATGTCCCGGTGCCTGGAGGCCGTACGGATCTGGATGGGGAGGAACAGGCTCAGGCTCAACCCATCCAAGACTGAGTGGCTGTGGTTTCTGACGTCCCGTTATAGTCAGTTGACGCCATCACTGACTATTGGGGGTGAATCATTGGCCCCCACGGAGAGGGCTCGCAACTTGGGCGTCCTCCTGGATTCACGGCTGTCTTTAGAAGAGCACTTGACGGCCGTGACCGGGAGGATTTTTCATCAGGTTCGCCTGATTCGCCAGTTGCGTCCCTTTCTGGATCGGGACTCGTTATGCACGGTCACTCATGCCCTTGTCACCTCCCGCCTGGACTATTGCAACGCTCTCTACATGGGGCTCCCCTTGAGGAGCACCCGGAGGCTCCAACTGGCGCAGAGTGCGGCCGCGCGGGTGGTAATGGGAGCGACATGGCGTTCCCATGTAACACCCCTCTTGCACGAGCTGCACTGGCTCCCGGTGGTCTTCCGGGTGCGCTTCAAGGTTCTGGTTACCACCTTTAAAGCGCTCCATGGCTTAGGACCCGGGTACTTGCGGGACCGCCTACTACCACCAATAGCCTCCCACCGGCCGGTACGCTCCCATAGAGAGGGGCTCCTCCGGGTGCCGTCAGCCAAACAATGCCGACTGGCGGCCCCCAGGGGGAGAGCCTTCTCTGTGGGGGCACCTACTATCTGGAACGAGCTCCCCCCAGAGATACGGAGGATCCCGGATCTGCGCACCTTCCACCGCGCCTTAAAGACCTTACTATTTCACCAGGCCGGCCTGGCCTAATTTTCCCCCTCTTTTATAAAAGATTTTTAAAATTTTAAATATCTTTTAGTATTTTATATATTCAATTTTAAATTGGTTTTAAAAGTTTGGGGTTTTAAATTTGTCGGGGCCAAAATTATTTAATTTGATTTTATTCTATTTTTAAATTTTGTATTGTATGTGTTTTTATTGTTTGGCTGTGCACCGCCCTGAGTCCTTCGGGAGTAGGGCGGTATAGAAATCTAATAAAATAAATAAATAAATAAATAAATATCCAACATTTAGTTCTCATGGCTGATAAACATTCATAGATTAAAGTAAAGGTTCCCCTCGCACATATGTGCTAGTCATTCATGACTCTAAGGCTCATCTCCATTTCAAAGCCGAAGAGCCAGCGCTGACCAAAGATGTCTCCGTGGTCATGTGGCCAGCATGACTAAATGCCAAAGGCGCATAGAACGCTGTTACCTTCCCACCAAAGGTGGTCCCTATTTTTCTACTTGCATTTTTTATGTGCTTTCAAACTGCTAGGTTGGCAGAAACTGGGACAAGTAATGGGAGCTCACACCGTTACGCGGCACTAGGGATTCGAATTGCTGAACTGCCGACCTTTCAATCGACAAGCTCAGCGTCTTAGCCATTGAGTCACCATGTCCCACATAGATTGCCTCCTCCCAAATGAATATACACATGGTCCTCAACTTACAACCAATTGGGACCGGGAAATTTGTTATTAAGTGGTGTGCTTAAGCAAGACATCATGTGACAACAACTTATGACTTTCCCTGGTGGCTTCCCCATTGACTTTGCTTGTCAGAAGCTTTCTGGGAAGATCTCAAATGGCAACCACATGACTGCTGGATGTTGCAATTGTTGTTAGTGTAAGTTGGTTGCCACACACCAAATTGTGATCACATGACCCCAGGGAAACCATGCCAGGTAAGTTTGAAGACCAGTCGTAAGTCACTTTTTTCAGCATCGTTGGAATTTATAATGGTCCCTAAATTAATGGTCGTAGGTTGAGGACCACCTGTATCTCATTTATTTTTGGAGTCTCCCATCCAGGTGACTATGGACACTTCTTCCTGAATGTTTCAGTTCATCATGTCCATCAATCAACATCCCACAATGTTCCCTTTAAAGCAGGGGGTCTCCAACCTTGGCAACTTTAAGACATGTGAACTTCAACTCCCAGCTGGCTGAGGAAATCTGGGAGTTGAAGTCCACAAGTCTTAAAGTTGCCAAGGTTGGAGACCCCCTGCTTTAAAGCATCATAGTTTTGGGTAGATTAGCACCATGTTAAATTTACCGGTTTGCAAAAATACCCTGGAAATAACTCTTGAGGTTGACTCATTAACGCCTGGAGCAAAAACAGACGTCTTTGTCTCATAGTGTTTTTTTTTTCCCCAGACTGGTTTAAGTGTCCATCTAAGAAGTATCTAACCCAGTACACTCCAAAAGTCACACTTACGTCGCTGAGTCTCTCTCTCGAGCTGCTCCGATGAAAGCCTTTTGATTCTCCGCTTGCACTTTCACTGTCACTGTCTCGGCAGCTGTTTTGGCCTGGATTAAGCTGCAGAACAAAAGTAAGAAATAAAAGTTTACAGTCTGTCTAAGAAAGACATTTAAAGGCATCCCTTCTAGCCTGGCAATAAAGCACAATGGTCGCGCTATCAAACCGTCTCTTGGTTTGGACCCAGTAAATTTTGTTGCCTAAGGCAAAAGGCGAAATAGCATCCATTCAGAGATGTTAATTGAAACTTTTCTTTCAACTTTAATAATGATAAACTATTACCCAGCAATTTGAGCATAATTTGGGGGTGAAGGGAAGGTTACGTGGCAGACTCAAATCTATCCACTCCGTCTGAGATACCTGTGATTCCAAAACCATTTGCACTATTCAGGTGACCCTGAAGGCACAGATAAACCTCCAAGTGGCCTCAGCATCCCTCAGAGGAGTGCTAATGACCAGATGACTGCAAGGAATATAAACAGCAATAGCACTTAGACTTTTTTACAGTGCTTTACCACATTCTCTAAGTGGTTTACAGAGTCAGCCTATTGCCCCCAACAATCTGGGTCCTCATTTTACCCACCTTGGAAGGATGGAAGGCTGAGTCAACCTTGAGCCTGGTGAGATTTGAACTGCCAAATTGAGGGCAGCCGGCAGTCAGCAGAGGTAGCCTGCAGTACTGCACTCTAACCACTGCACCACCGTGGCTCATGGTCCTTCCATTCTCCACTGAAGAAGCTTATTGGATGAGAAGCAAAATGTCTTCAAGGAAAAAAAAAGGAAGTCCAGTTGCCTTTTGAAAAAGCACCTTTGGGACAACCAAGACCTGGATGACTGAGAATCTCCACAGACCTGTGGCCCTCTTGCTCCCTGATACACCAGCCTTGGACTTCGGCAAGTGTGACTGAGCACATGGAACTAAATTCTGATAGTCCACTTTTGTATTTATCCATACTAAACTCTGAAGAAATGTTGCCTCGTTCTTGTCATATAATTCCCCTCCATCTAAGGACCAAATGGTGGCTGGTGCCAACAAACAAAAGGAAGCATAAACATCTTCATTTCTGATAATGTTCCTGAAGTCTTAAACAGCTCTTTCTCATCGCAAATTTTGTACCCCATAGAAACCTTGGATAACGTTAATCAACTGCTCGACAGGAAATTAGAAAAACTGCAATTTAGTGATCACGTATGTGCTCTGTACACAGGAACATTCATATTTAATTGTTGGGATTTCGAGAAAATGCAGGAAAAACTCTTGCCAGGAAGTCTGATAATCCACCGCCAGATATTATAGACAACCCTGGACTGGATAGCCCATTGTGATCTACGTTCTTTCATAAAGGATTTTGTGATTCAAAGGGTGGGATGCAATCAGAAGCTAAATGCCACTGAATTCAGTGCAATATCCAAGGAGAAAGGTATTGGGTTGCATTTTTCATCGTGGATGAAAAGCTACCTGGGTAGTCACTAAAGAGTCGACAATGACTTGATGGTATGTAATCATCATCATCACACTAGGGAACATAACATATCTGGGAGTATTTCATTTTGGGTACCTGTTCACAGCTTCGATCATGCTTTGAAATGATGACTCAAAGTTGTAACAAAGAAAGCACCTCCACCCCCAAATACAAATACATGCCCTATAACAGGGGTGTCAAGGCCCGCAGGGCCAGATCTGGCCCACGGGGTGCTTAGATCTGGCCTGCGGGGCCACCCTGGAAACAGCAGAGGACCGGCCCGTGGTGCCTCTGCCAGCAAAAATGGAGCTTGGGAAGGCCACGGATGGCCCTCCCGAGCTCTATTTTTGCTGGCAGAGGGTTGCAGGAAGCTGTCGCAGCCGAAAATGGAGCTTGGGAGCCTGTTTTCACTGGCAGAGTACTTGGGCCACCACAGGTGCCCCCGACACGAGTGACATTGAGCTGGCCACATGCACCTTGGCCAAGCCTGGCACACCCACCCTGTCTATGCCCACCCCGGCCCCCCAAGGTCAAACACAACCCTGATGCGGCCTTCAATGAAATTGAGTTTGACACCCCTGCCCTCTAGTATAAATTGCTCAGATTTACTTAACAGATTCTCCATCAACCAGCCGATTTTGATTCTGTGACCCTACATTAGAATGATCTCGTACAGAAGCAAGCTTCTTCATAATACACCCACAAACGATCTGACATTTTGCCATTCAGCTAATTGCGAACAAATAAATAGACAGATGGATACTTCACCACCAAGTTATAGACAGTAAATATTATTTCAATCTACTAGTCCCTGACCACAATGGAAATTAAACATACAAACCACCCATTCATATGCAATTATTTCTTCACCACTACAGTAATCTGGGTTTTTAAGCTTTCCAAATATACTCAGAGACCCTGCTTTCTTTCTAATGTGACTGGCTAAAATAGCTATGCACACACTTTAAGCATACGCAAGTATAATCAGGTAGAGACTTCCAGAGAAATAGGACAAACTGAAGATGTCTCTGTAAAGGCAGAGCTGATGTCCATGGTGAAGACTAAGGAACCAGTGACTGGTTACTTGGAACCTCTCTGGATAAAGAGAGGAGAGGAGGTTGCCCACATATACTCTGAAGAACTGCACTTTTCTAGGAGACCAAAAGACAATAATTTTCCATAGGTTTGAGTGCTGGCAGACAACAGGATCAGCAATCTTGTGAACAACCTTGATGAAGCCTTTTAAAGAAGTGGTTCCCAACCTTTGGGGCACCAGGGACCAGTTCCATGGGGGAAAAAAAATTCATGGATTGGGAGGGGGGGCATTGTTTCAAAGATGATGGTTTATTTTGAAGATACTAGCATATCAAAAAGGGATGGGGTAGCTCAGTGGCTAAGAAAAATAGGGACCACCTTTGGTGGGAAGGTAACAGCGTTCTGTGCACCTTTGGCGTTTGGTCATGCTGACCACATGACCATAGCCTGACTAGGTGGCCCAGTGGCTAAGACACTGAGCTTGTCAATCAGAAAGGTTGGCAGTTAGCAGTTCGAATCCCTAGTACAGGTCTCCTGCGTGAGCAGGGGGTTGGACTAGATGACCTCCAAGGTCCCTTCCAACTCTGTTACTGTTACTGTTTACTGTTATCACGGAGACGTTTTCAGGCAGTGCTGGCTCTTTGGCATTGAAATGGAGATGAGCACTGCCCCCTAGAGTCGGGAACAACTAGCACATATGTGCGAGGGGAACCTTTACCTTTACCTTACTAGTCTATCATTCATTTTTTTAAATTAGAAGAATGTTAACCGGCTCAAGGTTGACTCAGCCTTCCATCCTTCCGAGGTGGGTAAAATGAGGACCCAGATGGTTGGGGGCCATATGCCGACTCTGTAAACCGCCTAGAGAGGGCTATAAAAGCACTATGAAGTGGTATATAAGTGCTATTGCTATTGCTAAAAGCCAGTTAGTAAGAAGCTGTCCATGGTCCTGAATTCCATGACTTCTATTTAAGAGGTTAGGATAATTAATAAGAGGCATAAATGTCCTTTAACTGCAACAATTAAAAGACATGTCCTTGACATGTCTTTTAACATCTAAGAAATGTTTCTCATGGAACATACAGTAGCTTTCAAGTCTGAAAACATAAAGAGATTTTATAAATTGGAGAGCTGCCACAAAGAAGACATACTTCCTATACATCATCAGTGATATTTCCAATCATATATGACATACATCTACTATCATTAAAAAGTGTCTGACAGTAAATTCAGAAAATTGTTGTGTTAAGATTCTTATTTCATTCAGATATATTTAAGGCAGTCATTTGCTGGATAGATGGAGGAACCCTGATTGGCACGGTGGTTCGAATGCAGTATTGCAGTTTAATCCTGCTGACTGCCACAGGTTCGATCCTCACCGGTTCAAGGTTGACTCAGCCTTCCATCCTTCTGAGGTTGGTAAAATGAGGACCCAGATTTTGGGGGGCAGTAGGCTGACTCTGTAAACCACTCAGAGAGAGCTGTAAAGCATTATGGGACGGTATATATGTCTAAGTACTTTTGCTATGATTCAAACACAAAAGGTATACAACAGGAATTTAGTCTGCAATTCTATTAAGATAGCCACTTCTGAATTGAGAAAAATCCTCAGGATGCAGTGGCTACAATATACCATATTGTATATTGTATACATATACCAATATGTAAATATTGTCATAATTTTATTTTGTTTTGGACAGTTAGTAATGCAACCCCATGCAATGTAAATGTTTAACATTATTTAGTGATTTTAGTGATATTTATATAAATTATAATAATAACTTTTATTTGTGGTCACAGACCAAAATACAGATATAATTTATATAAATTAACTATATTATATATTTCATATGCAGCTCAAGACAATTCCTCTTCACTCAATACGGCCCAGGCAAATGAAAAGGTTGACACCCATGTTCTAAAAAGTAGTGGTGGGAACAGAGCAAAATGTAAATTTTATTTCATTTCCATTTAGTTAAAAATCTAGTCAAGAGCTACTACAGTGTTTTTCAAAATTGGCCCTGTTAAGGTATGTGGACATCAACACCCAGTATTCCCTAACCAGCATGAAATCCACACATTTTAAAGGTGACACGTCTGAAAAACATTGACCTAGTTCAATAGAGTTGATATGATTAAATAGGTTATTTTTTCCCTCTTCTTCCCCATTAAAAATGAGAGGCTTTTAAACCATGAGTAGAAGCATCATAAAATACATTTCTTCAGCTTAATCTCTAGGCTTTGGTGATCAGTGTTAAAAGTGCAATTGTTCTTGATTGCTGTTTAATTGCTCCTTGTTGGCATTCCTCAACTTCTGGCCTGATTGATTTAGCACTGTTTTTGTCATTAAGATGCTACATCCCTATTAGGTTCTTGTAAGTCAACCACAAGCTAACTTCTGGAACTTGAATAATTTATATAGGCAGACAGCTAAATGGTGTACAACAGAGTTTTTCAAGTTAATTGTTCAGCCCTCAAAGCCTCATTTATTTCTTGGTCTTATTTTAAGATAAATGTTTATTTGAGGTTGGAAGCCAGGGTTTTTTTTGTTTTTTTTTAGGGGTTACCTGCATGAAACCTACTTTCACATTGTGGTAATTTTCACCTTTCAGGTAACCTTTTGATTATATTATCTAGGGATTCTGGGAGTTATAGTTTTAACATCTGAATATCAACATCCAGCTCAAGAATACGAATAAAAATCCAGAATCATTTTGTTTCCGACATTCCTTACTGTTTATTGAATACACAGCAGAGTAATGTCGAAGCACAACTAACTAAGCAAAACTATATATTAAATAAATGAATACATTACAAAGAATTGTTTCTATTTTTGGTTTTGGGGGGGAAGGTAATGTCCCTTAAGCAGAGTCAACTTAGGCATTTTTCAAAATGTTTAATATGCCGAGCCCAAAAGGTTCTCCATCACTGCTCTAGGATGACTTTCCTATAGATAGATAGATAGATAGATAGATAGATAGATAGATAGATAGATAGATAGATAGATATAGACTTCGTCGAAACGTTGCCAAGATACCTCCAATTTTACGCGGGAGAAAACCTGAATAACCAAAGACCTACATATATATATACAAAAAACCTTGGTTACGTAGGGAAAACCTGGCTAGAAGAAAAACACACACACACACACACACACACACACACACACACACACACACACACATATATATATATATATATATATATATATATATATTGATTTATATGCTGCCCTTCTCCGGAGACTCAGGGCGGCTTACAATGCGTTAAGCAATAGCCTTCATACTTTTGTATATTTATACAAAGTCAGCTTATTGCCCCCTTTTAGTCCAAGCCCCAGCTCAAGCAGGAGACCCTGGCCTATACCATTCAGATGGCTGTACAATCTCTTTTTAAAAACCTCCACTGATGGAGCACCCACAAGCCCTGAAGGCACGTTACTCCACTGATTTGTTCTTCTATCTGTCAGGATGTTTCTGTTCTGCCCCAGCTCCGGATTCCCGAGGATATTGACACACACCAACGGTCCTTAACAAGTTTATTAAGTAGCAAGAATAAACCAAAGTCCGGCAAAGGTTGGCAACCAGCCCAGAAAGCAAGATACGATAAGATTTTTCCAAAAAATGCTCTGATGGTAATTACAAGTTGTTTCTAGCAAGAAACTTACTAACTGGCGTGTGACTTAAATAGGCTAAGGGAGTGGCCAATTATCCTCAAGCCCTACTCTCGAGTAGACCTCCTCCTCCTGAGTAGCCACTCCTGCCTTTTGGCAGCCCTGCGTGCTCGAGCATTGAGGAGAGGCTCCTCCACTTCGCTCTCCCCACTTGAAGGAGCCTCTGGAGGTTCTGAAGGGCCTGGCTGAGTCTCTGCCTCTGGCACCACATCCTCTTCAGCCTCTTCGCTGTCCGACGCGAGCACCAGCTGCGCAGGCTGCTGGCGCAACACCACACCAGCCTCCTCCTCGTCGGGATCAACCACGATCCGCGCAGGCCGCTGGCGGGCCACAACAGTTTCTTTTTATTTCTAGGGTTTGAAAACTTTTCTCCAACTGAGGAGAATGTGGATGGATCTGGATAGTTGAAAACACCTGTAATGGCATTTAGTTGTCTAGTGCAGGGCTGTCAAACTCAAGGCCCGGAGGCCGAATCCGGCTCACAGGGTGTTTAGATCTGGCCCATGGGACTGCCCTGGAAACAGCGAAGGACTGGCCCGCGGTGCCTCTGCCAGCAAAAATGGAGCTCAGGACCCCGTTTTTTCTGGCAGAGCACTCAGGCCACCACAGGCGCCCCCGGCACGAGTGACGTTGAGCTGGCCATGCCCACCCTGACCATGCCCACTCCACCCAGTGGTGAAATGTAAAATTTGTTACTACCGTTTCTGTGGGCGTGGCTCGGTGATGGGGGTAATGTGATTGGGTGGGTGTGGTCAACTTGTTTTTTTGTTTTACTTTTAAAAGCATTTTTTCTACAACCTTAAGAGGTTGCAGAAAAAATGCTTTTAGAAGCCTCTGACGATTAGGCAACTCAGCTGGGATCGTCAGAGGCTTTTAAAGGCATTTTTTTTTCTACAATCTCTTTGGCTGAAGAGGTTGCAGAAAAAAATGTATTTAAAAGTAAAAAAAAAAGCCTCTGATGATCACACGGCTCAGCTGGGCATTGGGGGGGTGGGGCAGGGATTTTTGCTACCGGTTTTCCAAACCACCCGCTGTCATCGCTACCGGATCAGGCGATCTGGTCCGAACCGGGAGCATTTTTTTATTATTATTTTTTTATTTTTTTTAATTTGATTTATATGCCACCCTTCTCCGGAGACTCAGGGCGGCTTACAATGCGTTAAGCAATAGCCTTCATACTTTTGTATATTTATACAAAGTCAGCTTATTGCCCCCACAAACTGGGTCCTCATTTCACCTACCTTAGAAAGGATGGAAGGCTGAGTCAACCTTGAGCCTGGTGAGATTCGAACCTGCAGAAATTGCAGGCAGCTGTGTTAATAACAGGGTGCATTAAACCACTGTACTACCAAGGCTCTTATTTCACCCCTGACTCCGCCCCCCGAGGTCAAACACAACCCTGATGCGACCCTCAATGAAATCGAGTTTGACACCCCTGGTCTAGAGCCTTACATCATACACTGAACTTCAAGTCTTACTAGCTTAGTAGCTAACTGACAGTCACTGCAGTTGCTTCAAAACTTGTCCATGACTCTAAGCACGAGAAACTCTGATCTTGTTCTTTTTTCTTTTTGAAGTGCCTTTCCTGCGCTCCAAGAGAAATGCTAAGAAGAGACAGAATTGAGAGACAAACGCTGCTCATTCCATTGCTTTAATGGACCATCAAATTCTTTTACCTACAATTCAGCAGCACTGAAACCTCAAAGAGGGAGTGATTGATAGAGCGGTGCGCTTGGCAAGGTGTAATTTTAACAGTGATATTTCTCACTGTGAAACCATCAGAATGCAAAGGGTCAGGAGAAGCCTATATTTTCTTGCAATTCAGCTTTTTAAAGTATACCGCAATTCTCTCCATTTGCCACAGTTAAGGCAAGCATCATATTGTTCTTCCCAGGTTCCCTTGCAGCTTATTCCACTTTCGCCCTGCATCGAGAATATGCAATTGCTAACCTTCGCTGTTGCTAATTTGCACTGGCTTTTCAGAGATTTTCTTTTGGAAAGAAAGAAAGAAAGAAAGAAAGAAAGAAAGAAAGAAAGAAAGAAAGAAAGAAAGAAAGAAAGAAAGAAAGAAAGAAAGGAGGGAGGGAGGGAGGGAGGGAGGGAGGGAGGGAGGGAGGGAGGGAGGAAAGAAAGGAGGGAGGGAGAGAGGGAAAGGAAAGGAAAGAGGGAGAGAGAGAGAGAGAGAAAGAAAGAAAGAAAGAAAGAAAGAAAGAAAGAAAGAAAGAAAGAAAGAAAGAAAGAAAGAAAGAAAGAAAGCCTTAAGGGCACTCCTGACCTCTTTTATTCCCAGAGGTGTCAAACATGCAGTGTCACAGCAGCATCACGTGACATATCGCGACTTATTTCCCCTTCGCTAAACCAGGTGTGGGCGTGGCCAGCATGTGACGCATCCAGCCCGTGAGCCGCGAGTTTGATAGCCCTGCATTATAGGTTTCCAGTTTCAGTGGAAAAAGCATATTTTAAAGTTTTGGCTTGACATGCGATGGAGGAAGGAACCAGTCACTCAGCCAGGATTTGAGAAGACAGCTGTAATGTCTTTATTTATCTAATTTATACAGCTCTTTAACGCCATTCAAGAATCTGGGTGGCTCATAAACAAATAGAAAACAACCAACCAATACAAGGAATTAAAAACAGTTTTAAAAAGCAATGTAAAACCACGTAAGGTGGTAAAACAAAATTCATAGTTGAGGATGACAGAGAATGAAAACTCACAGCAAGGTTGAAGGACTGATACGAGGGCAATGAATACAGGTACTCCTCAAATTACAACCATTCATTTACCGTAGTGACCGTTTGAAGTTACAACAGCGACAAAAGAAGTAACATATGACCATTTTTTACACTTACGACTGTCGTAGCATCCCCATGGGCAGGTAATCAAAATGTGGACGCTTGGCAACTGGCTCATATTTATGACGGTCGCAGTGTCCCAAGATCCCGTGATCCCCTTTTGTGACCTTCTGACAAGCAAAGTCAACGGGGAAGCTAGATTCACTTAACAACCAGCAGAGTGCACTTAAGAGCTGTCTCACTTAGCAACAGAAATTCTGGGCTTGATTGTGGTCGCAAATGGAGCCTGGATAGCTCAGCAGACTAATGCATTGTAATTTAACATCAGCTGTCTGCAATTAAAGTAAGATCGAATCTCACCAGGCTCAAGGTTGACACAGCCTTCCATCCTTTCTAAGGTAGGTTAAATGAGGAGCCAGTTTGTGGGGGCAATAAGCTGACTTTGTATAAATATACAAAAGGATGAAGGCTATTGCTTAACGCATTGTAAGCCGCCCTGAGTCTCTGGAGAAGGGTGGCATATAAATCAAATTTAAAAAATAAATAAATTGAGGACTATATGTACTATGGCCTGCTCTTAACAGATGCTTCTATATGGATGCAGCCTACATTTCATAGATCCAAAAACACTGCCAGCTAATTTAGAATTCTCTCTCCAAATAAATAATTTCTTTTATGGGAAGCCCATAATTAGCAGGGCAAATCTGAGTGAGGCGAACGAAAAGGAAGCCCTTTCCTGACAAAACAAGAGAAAAATTTGCTATCAAGCACTAAAGATACATTATACTTTCAATGGTGAATGAACAATGAACATTTGCCAACGGTTGGATATGTTTGATCTGCAAATTAACCTCCCAAGACCCAAAATTGAACATCAGAGTGTAAAAATGTCCCCTATTACACCTTAACGCAACCATTACACAAGCTCAGCAAACTTCAGAGCATTCGCACCACACATTAAAAAAAAATGTCAGCCTGTCCACGGTGAGTAATAATTTACCAAAGAAAGCAGGCATGTGAAATATAGGGCAGGGTCGGCAGGGGTGTGGGGGAGTTATACTTCCAGATTGGAAATATACTTCCAAATCTTGGCTGCATAATTTTTTTTCTAAATCCCCCACCCTTTCTTCTTCTTCTTCTTTTTTTTTACGGCCAACATTTTCCAAAAATCTCAGCAGATCAAAGTTCTGGAGACAGGGAGAAGAAGGAGGCGGAGGGAAGAAAGCAATCCCGCAAAAAAAAAAAATGTATAAAAAAAAATTAATAACTATTTAAGTATTCTGTTTCATCATGATAACAAACAGATGGTTTTAATATTCTAGAGGCTAATTTCTGAACAATTAAAAACACAGCAAGACATTAGCATCTAATGAAACATTTTAACTATCAGCATAGGCATCTGCCATTAATTTCCACACAGTAAGGACTTGCTTCTTTCCAATCTGTTCTTTGTTAAGGAATTTTTTCCCCCTTCCTCTCTCTTTCTCTCTCTCTTTCTCTTCCCCCCCTCCCACCAACTTGGAATTTAGTGGAGTAGAGAATTAACAACTGTTTTCAATCAGCAATCAGCGGGTATTTCACCAGCGTTCATGGAGACCATCCATATACCATGGGGGCATAAATACACCCTTTGCAATAGCTTTGATGTGAATGTAGAGCTGGGGTTTCAGAAGGGATCTCGAGTCCTAATTAGCTCTTCCTCTTGAAATGCATGGGTTAACTCCTTGTAATGGTGCCATGTCTCCTTTTATTAGCTTCTTGGGAATGGGCTGGGAGGACGAGGAAGAGATGGGGCTATTTCAGAAAGCTGCCCTCTTAAATTCAGTTTATCCGAAGACCGATATTTTATATTCGGGGGGGGGATAAAGGGAGGGAAAGACCCCACCCAGCGCCAGCAAAGACCTCATGTTTATGAAAACCATGTGGATGAGACGTTCTTCAAAGGGACTGCAAAAACTCGATATTTATGGCTTGATTTATTACTCCATTGCTCTTTGGAGATATGGATGTTGGGGAAGGGGTGTTGGCCATCAAAGATAATGCCCGAAAGAAGACAATCCACAATAGTTTCAAGATGGCATACTTAAGCTTTGGTAACACATCACAAATTGTCTTAACATCATCCAATGTTAAGTGTTGGAAAATGAGGTCATATTCATTTATATAAAGGTAAGCATTTCCCCTCTCCAGTCATTTCTGACTCTAGGGCATGGTGCTCATGTCTGTTTCTTAGCCGGGGGACCAAGAGTTATCCGAAGACAATTTCCACAGTCATGTGGCCAGAATGACTATACACCAAGGCCAGAGGTGGGTTTCAGCAGGTTCTGACCAGTTCTGGAGAACCAGTAGCAGAAATTTTGAGTAGTTTGGAGAACCGGTAAATACCATCTCTGACTGGCCCCGCCCCCATCCAGTCTCTGCCTCCTGAGTCCCAGCTGATTGGGAGGAAATGGGGATTTTGCAGGAACCTTCCCCTGGTGTGGGGTGGGAATGGAGATTTTACAGTATCCTTCCCCTGCCACGCCCACCAAGCCATGTCATGCCCACCAAGCTATACCCACAGAACCGGTAGTAAAAAAAAATGAAACCCACCACTGGCCAAGGCACTTGGAATGCTGTTACCTTCCCATCGAAGTGGAAACTATTAATATATTTGCATTTGCATGCTTTTGAACTGCTAGGTGGGCAGGAGCTGGGAGGCAAGGAACGGGAACTCACTCCGTCGTGCAGTACTCGAACTCGGGCTGTCAGCTTTCCAGCTGACAAACTCAGCATCTTTAACCCAATTCATTTATATATTCAAATACACATCACTACTTTCTATGATGAGTCCCAGGGGATGCAATCAATATAAAAACAGCAACAACCAAGCAATGGCATGCATGCAATCAAAAAAGAAAAGAAAAGAAAGGACTGTCCAAGTTTCTATCAGTAACATTTAAAAGCTTGGGAGAATAGCCAGAACACATACAGTGTTAACATGAAACCAATGTGGATCTCAGCCTGGATTCCAGGAATCAGACCTTTTATAGTAGAGATGCCCTCTCCAAACTCTCCCTTATTTGCTAAGCCTGTGAGAATCAGATCCAATCTAATCTGAATACGTGATTTGACTCAGAAACTTAATTTGCTTGGATTATATATTCAAATCCATTGGAATGAAACCAGACTGGTTAAATTTGATTCAACCAAATTCAGACTTTAATGCTGGGGGGTTGTGCATGCACAAATGCACATGTGTGCACACATGGTAGTTAAATCAGAACTGATTAAATGGGATCAGACCTAAGATGCAGGAGATTTGGCCAAAAGACCTTTAAATTTAATATCTGGACTGAAGATTCACTCAGATTTCCTATTTATTGTATGCCCAAAATTGCTCTGTCAATTACTAAACTTTCTATCTCATGGGTGCAAACACCCCAAAACAAACAGCATCACTCCCAGAATGCTTACAAAAGTTTCCATCAAATTGTAATTTTCAGTATGAATGAAGAGGAAAACATATAAGAAGTAATTATCCACATTTCTTTAGATTATACTGATTATCTTTAAAATAAATCCGAACACTTAAACTTTTGGGTTCATCTACTGTGCCTCCATGCTTACTTTTTTTGGAACATGTCTATAGCATCCTAAAGGTCAAAATATCCACACAAAAAAAAGGGATTTGGAAAAGTTATCTTAAGGATTCATTTAACTATTATGGTTTTAATCGGTTTGTCCACGAGACCGTTTGGTCTTTCAATGAGACCATTTGCTTTTTCAATTCAAGTACCATTCAAATAAAAGGCTCTCAACATTGTTGCCTATGAGAAGTAAATTAGAAACCTACATGCAAATATCATGCAAATAGCAGGGCTTGATATTTATTATCCGGTGTTAAGAACATCTCGAATTCAATGCCAAAATATACCAGGATTGCCTCTTTCGGCTCAACAACCAACAGATATTTATTTATTTTGTGGGACTTAATTTCTACATACTGTAGCTGCAGTCTCAGATTCTTCCCTTTCCCAGGAATGCCCAACAATTTATTTGAAGGAAAGGAGTCAAAATGATACTAAATAGTCAGATAATAAATACATGAGCAAGAGGGGTACTGATGCACCCCCAACTTCCCGAGGCAAGCCATTCCACTGATTAATTGTTCTCATTGTCAGTAAATTTCTCCTTGATTTTAGGCTGGAACTCTGTTTGATAAACTTCCATCTATTAGAATAAAATAGAGTAGAGTAGAACAGAACAGAACAGAACAGAACAGAACAGAACAGAATAGAATAACGGAATTGGAAGGGACCTTTGAGGTCTTCTAGTCCAACCACCTGCTTAGGCAGAAAATCCTATACCACTTCAGACAAATGGTTATCCAACATCTTTTTAAAAACTTCCAGTGTTGGAGCATTCACAACTTCTGGAGGAAAGTTGTTCCACTCATTAATTAATACAAATGGGGGTGAGGTCAACAGTAGACAATCTTATTGTTCTAACTGTCAGGAAATTTCTAAGTTGCTGGCCAAAATTGTGGAAACCTTTTGGGAAAAGTGTATTTTTGAGGTTTGATGGCTAATAACACAACTATTTTGGGGGGGAGTTTCAAGATAATCATATTCCATTGCTGGAAAGGCCTGGGAATAGCCCAGACCTTAAACCAATTGAAAATCTATGGAGCCAACTAAAGAAACTTGTTAGTCAGAAGTGACCCAGCAATAAAACCCAGTTAATAGAAGCAATCATTCAATCTTGGTTTCACATTATAAGAGCTGCAGAACTTGGTTCACTCCATGGGAAGATATTGCAAGGCTGTAATTCATGCTAAAGGTTACCCAACTAAGTATTAACTGACATGGTGATAATTTTTGTAGATCTCGTTTTTTCTAGGTGTTTCACTTTTCTTCTTTATACTGTAACTGCTGTTCTAATAGCAAATCTTTCATTAAAGTTATTGCCTTACATTCTTGTTTAAATTATCTTTCCATTGATATATAATTTTATGGTACTACTCCAAAAAAAAGTGATGTTATTAGCTAGTTTTAGAAAATGTACTTTTCCCAAAAGATTTCCACAATTTTGGCCACTAGTGTATGTGGCAGTTAAATTTCATTCTTTGAAAATTTATGTATTTATTTTATTATACTTATATGCCGCCCTTCTCCCAAAGGACTCGGGGCGGCTCACAAAAATTAAAAACAATAGAAACAATAAAATAACTACCAAAACACTCAATTAAAATCTCCCAATTAAAAATCACCCATCAGATCAGCAAATTTGTTGGAAAAGCCATGTCTTCAGGTCATGGCGGAAAGAGTGGAGGTCGGGGGCTGTCCGGAGCCCCGTGGGTAACCCATTCCAGAGGGTCGGTGCGCCCACAGAGAACACCCTCATCCTGGGCGCTACCAGCCGACATTGTCTGGCTGATGGCACCCGGAGGAGGGCAGTCCTATGTGAGTGCACAGGGCGGTGGGAGGCAGGCAGAAGGTGGTCCTGCAAATACCCTAGGCCCATGCCATGTAGGGCATGAACCAGTGGTGGGTTCCTCCCGGTTCGGTCCGGTTCATCCGAGCTGCTAGCGGTGAAGATATGACGTCACCGAACTGGTTCTCCCCCACCACCCTCCCCCCCACCCCCCTCCCCCCCACCCCCCCACGTTATTCTTACCTTTTATTTGGTCCCACCCCCAATCTATTGCTGCCTCCTGAGTCCCAGCTGATGACTAGAGGGAAAAAACTGTTTAAACTCTTGCCATGGGGCTTCAAAGGGCTGTCCTACAGCTGATCAGTGTTAAAAGCAAACAAATGAGTCGGGTCGTAAGTGTGAGGACTGGTCGTAAGTGTGAGGACCTTCCAGAAATGACTCTGACCAGCTAGCCACGCCCACCTAGCCACATGACCTCCAAGCCACACCCACAAAATAAGCCACACCCACAGAACCGGTAGTAAAAAAAATTTAGAACCTACCCCTGGCGTGAACCCATCCCATTACCCCTCCCAGAAGTCAGAATTTGTAGGTATTGTGGTAGAATGAAGTCAGGAGTTGCAGATGGCAAAGAGAACAGAGGAGCTGGGAATGTCTGGTAGGCAGGAAGGGAGCAAGGTCGGGCCTTCCCTAATAATTCACATAATGTATCTAACAGTTATGCAGAAGTTGCTTTAGTCTGGCAAGATTCTATTAATAGACAAAGTACAATAAAGAAATATTCAGAGAGTAACTCCACGAGTCATTCTTGGTTCTTTGGCTTTATTCTAAAATAGGAAGGATGAATAACTTCACACCCAAAGATTTGGTCCTGGACAGTGGTGGGATTCGAAATTTTTTACTACCAGTTCTGTGGGTGTCGCTTGATGGGTGTGGCAGGAGTAGGCTACTGTAAAATCTCCATTCCCTCCCCACTCCAGGGGAAGGTTACTGCAAAATCCCCATTTCCTCCCAATCAGCTGGGACTCGGGAGGCAGAGAATAGATGGGGGCAGGGCCAGTCAGAAGTGGTATTTACCGGTTCTCCAAACTACTCAAAATTTCTGCTACCGGTTCTCCAGAACTGGTCAGAACCTGTTGAAACCCACCTCTGGTCCTGGAGAACTAAGGAAGGAAACGGTTTATTCATTACTGTCAGATGTAAATGCCTTATTCCCTAATGTTTAAATAATGTATATATGGGATATCAGGGGTTAACTTATTCTTTGTTTCTTAATGTATTCATAATTTACCACTCCTACTCTTGGCTCCACCCTTTGTATATATAAGGAGCCACCTTCGCCATTTTCCTTGCTTCTATCTGTGAATATTCAGTGAATATAGAATGCCTACTATGATTAAAGAGAAATATATTTGAACCTCTAACTAATTATTATTATTGAGTCTGATCCTAAAAATATTGCAACAAACTGGTAGCAGAGGATGGTTAATTGACTCAATAAATAACTAAAAATGTCTAAGAAAGATAGGCCCAACACCAGGGCCTACAGCAAAGAAATAGAAACTGAACAAGAAATAATCAACGAATCCACAAACGCGATTTCGAGAGAATCCGAAGAATACACCACTGAAGAAGAAGAACTAATAAATGAAAATGATGGCCAGGAAGAAATCGAAATAGAAAATAACGAACTCAGGTCAGAGATACTAAAGATTTTAAAAAGCCAGAAGAATGATGAAAGCCTCATCGCGAACCTCCAAGAAATGCTGAAGAACAGCGGAGCAGCGAGAGAGAAAAACATCGCTAAAGAGAAACCCAAAGACCAAAAAACTGTGAGTGATATGACTACAGAGAAAGTCGTTATGAAAAAGAAAAGATGTGATCCCGCGCAAAATTTTGAATGGCAGCCATCTTGGTTTCAACAAGCCTCCAAAGTGAGCGAAGCAGAGCCAATCAAAATGCTCAGTTCAAAATTTCTGGCGCCAAAAACGTTATCAGACAACGAAAGTGAAAAGGAGGATTCAAACTCTTCGGAAGAGCCAGAATCAGAAAATGAAAACGACCTAACGAAATCCCAAGTAAAGTCAGCAATGAAGACGCTTTTTGCCGCATTCGGGCCAAAATTAAAAATTTCCAAAGCGCCAACGAAGAAGCAAGCGAACAAGCCGATACTTCAAGACCTGCACGCTCCCATCCTGACTTCGAGAACGACGACGCCCGAGCCCAGAGAGCCATGTCGATTCCGCCCTACACCGCAGACCGAAGCAAGTGCCAACGCACCCAAAAGAAAGAAAAGAACAGTCGCCGCCATCAGAACTCCTAAGACCGAGCCAGAGACCGACTCGTCTGAAGAGGAACGGAGCGAGCGAGCTGCAATGGAGAGAACCTTCCACGACGACGTCAAAGAAGAAATGAACAACGCGCATGTGCGAAACTACGTAGACGGTCCGGAAAGACTTGAACTGGCCAGAGAACCGCACAGACTCGTTGCGAGCATTCCCATGCCGTTTTGCAATTTTCTACACTTGCGAGACCACGGACTGCCTCAGGTTGTAAGTAATGGACAAAATAATGTGGGCAACTTACCCAGTGACTTCCCAAAACTTAGAGTTGATGGCATTAATTTACAAGAATGGTATCAACAGCTCCAGGTTGTCTTTATGAAAGAAAATTTACTATTCTTTATCACTAGTCCCCCAAGAAGACCTTGGACTTTAAAAATAGATTGTTTACACCATAAGGCATTTTTCTTAATAATATCTAGCGTGTCTCCTGCAATGTATCATAGCATCAAACCAAATCTAACTGTTTCAGAAATAATTCAATGCATGTTTAATTTGTTTCACAGCGATAGTGTAGCTACCACCACAAGAATGTCTAAGGACTTCTTTTCTTCCAGAGTAAAACCAGGGGTTTCCATAAGTGAGCATTTAATATCTTTAAACAAGATAAGAGCTGAGTTGCATTTGAGGGGGGAAGTGATTTCAGATCAAACAATGAAAAGTGTTATTATCAACTCACTTGATTCATCATGGGATAGTTTTATGTCACACTTAGACACCATCAATCTAGGATATTTGTCAATAGAAAGTCTATCTAACAAATTGATAGCAGAAGACAATTCAAGAAAAAATCGTTATTGCAATCACACAGAACACAAACCTTTTAGGAAGGTAGCTTTCCAAGAAAAATATAATGAAACCTTTAAATGCCACAATTGTGGGTCCAGAGAACACAATAGAAGAGATTGCCCCAAAATCTCAAAAGAAAGACATAGGTCAGAATATAGGAATAAATACAATTATAGACAGTCTTCCACAGATAGACATAAATATAGAAGCCCACCAAATTACAGAGAAAGTAGAGGGGGCAGAGAAAATTCAAAAGAGAGAAAATCTGGTTCACTGAATGGACTAAATAAACAAGATAGCACCAAAACGCAACCAAATGAGAACAATAATTGGCTTATTGATTCTGGAGCAACTAATCACACCACTAATAACAAAAATATATTGTCTTCATTTACAGAAGATAAGTTTGTAATAAAGGTAGCTAATCAAGAAAAAGTTCAAGTACTAGGCAGAGGGAATATGACCTTGCCCGGTCTAGGAAAAATAGAGGGGGTATTGTTAATACCAGAAATACCTCATAACATACTAAGTGTCATAAAATTAAGCAGAGATTCTGACGTCAATATAGTTTTCTCAAAGGGAAAAGCAACTTTAGAGAAGAATAAAACTAATGTAGGCACTGTGATGATTAAAGGAGGCCTACCCTATCTGATAACAAAAGAAAGATGGTTACATAACATTGATTCAAATATGGAAGATTGCATTGAGGCAGATGATGAAAATATTAGTAACAGTGACAATGATGAATGTAAAATATCTCATGATCACACAGATACACACAATGAGAAGAAACCAAAAATAGGTAAACCAATTCATGACGAGTGTGCTCATATCTTACATAGGAAGTTAGGACATGCAAGTTTTCCTGTAGTACAAAAAATGATTGAACACGCAGAAGGTGTCAAAATAAAAAATTGTGAAAATTATTTGGAATGCTCAGTATGTAAATCTACTAAATTAAAAACTAGTCCCAGGCCAAAAAAATCCACCAGATCAACTAACAAAATTTTTGACTTAGTACACATGGACTTAGTTGGTCCATTAACTCCATCAATCACTTATAGAAAACGTTACTTCCTAACAATAGTAGACGACTACAGTCGCTATGGTTTTGTTTACACATTAAAACACAAGGATGAAACATTTCAAAAATTTAAGGAATTTTACAAACGCATAGAAACACAACATAATATCAGAATAAAACAAATTATGACAGATAGGGGATGTGAATTCATGTCTAAGGAATTCTCCCAATGGTTAAAGGATAGAGGAATGTTACATTACACGTCCAGTCCATTTTCTGCGTTCCAAAACGGGATTGCAGAGAGAAAGAATTCCACATTACAAACCATGATTAGATGCACATTAGAGGATGCTGGTTTAGGCAAACAATTTTGGTCAGAAGCCTTACATTATTCAAATTACACTCAAAATAGAACCTGGTCCAGTATTGTGAATAAGACACCATATGAGGTGATGTATAATAGGAAACCTAAATTAGCACACATGCACATATTTGGGGTCACTGCAGACGTACACATACCCAAACAATTGAGGAGAAAGGGAGAAAACGTATCCAGAAGATTAAGATTTATGGGATATGAAACTGGCACCAAAGGGTACAGATTCATTGATAATAATAATAAATTTATAGTTTCCAGAACAGCTGTGTTCCATGAACAGGCCAACTGGTCTAAATTACATCTTAATGAAATATTTCCGAATAAATGCAAGGATACCAAATCTCGTGAGGAAGGGACGATAGAAAATCAAAATATTAACAGAAGCAAAAGCAAAACCAAAACATGGACAAATAGTAAACACAAAATAAAGACAGACACATTAACAAAAAAGGAAGCAAGATATTTGCATGACTACCATAGCAAACCAGAAAGATCTATTAGGAACAACAGAAATCAAATACCAAATAAATACAAAGATTACATAATGCATATGGATGGTGAACAAATAACACCTAATACATATGAGGAAGTATTAAAACTACCTCGTGAAGAAAAAGAAAAATGGGAACTAGCTATGAAAAAAGAGATGGAGAGCTTACAAGGATTAAATGTATTCACACCTGCGATTGCACCCAAAGATAAAACAATTATTGGTACCAGGTGGATTTATAAAATTAAGAATCTAGAAGGAGGCAATACCTTATACAAAGCTAGATTGGTTGCACAAGGTTATGCACAAAAATATCCGGAGGACTATACTGACACATACTCCCCCACAGTAAGAACAGAGAGTGTTAAAACAGCTCTAGTAGTAGCATCCACACTCAATCTTGATGTATTTCAATATGACATACAGACTGCGTACCTACACGCAGAACTAGATAAGGAAATATACGTAAGAGCACCTCACAGTCAATACACTAATAAAAATGAAATTTGGCTATTGAACAAGAGCTTATACGGATTAAAGCAATCTGGCAAAAGATGGTACGATTGCTTGGTAAAAGTACTTAAAACCATGGATTTCAACGCTACCACTGCTGATAACTGTTTCTTTGTCAAAAAGAGTGATGATCACGTTGAGTTTGTATTGATTTACGTAGATGATATTTTATATATAGGAAAAAACAGAGAGAGAAGAGAAATCTTTGTAAACAGGTTAAATGAACATTTCTCGTTGAAATCTCTAGGTAAAATAAACAAATACCTTGGTGTACAAATTAACAAAACTAGAAAGGGTTTCAAACTTACTCAGAAAGATAAGATTATTGAACTTCTAAGCAAATGCAATTTAAACAATGCCAAACCCTGTGACACTCCTATGCAAACTGATTTCCTTAGAAATACTGATGAATCTTCCCCTGAATTCAAGGATAATACATTCTATAGATCAGTCATAGGTTCACTTCTTTATATATCTAATTGGACCAGACCAGATATTGCATTACCACTCAATTTATTATCAAGGCACGTTAGTAAACCAACAATGTATCGCTGGGAAGCTGTCAAAAGAATTTTAAGATATCTGAAAAGTACATTAGACTTTTGTCTAGTATTAGAGCCTAGTGATAACAAAGAACCAAGACTTACATGTTACGCAGATGCGGATTGGGCTGGAGATACATCATGCAGAAAAAGTACTTCTGGTTATATTTTTCTGTTAAATGACTGTCCAGTTTACTGGTACACTGGTAAACAAGAATTGGTAGCCACTTCAACCACAGAAGCGGAGTATGTTTGTTTATCCAAAGCTGCAAATAACCTTGTATGGTTTAATGATTTAATTTCAGATGTTTGGAAAAAACCTGCTTTGCCTTTTGTTATGCATGAAGACAATAAAGCGGCCATTGAAATATCTAGATCCGATGCCATTGGACAAAGATCCAGGCATATAGATATAAAATTTAAGCATGTGAGACAATTGTCCCAAGATGGATTTATCAAAGCAGTACATTGCGATACCTCTGAACAATTGGCTGACATATTGACGAAGCCTTTACCTTCTAAACAGCACAAATACTTAACTTCCAAATTGTATGTATTATATTGTCCTGAATCTGAATGTAATTGGTGTTGTATAGCGAACCGGCATTTAGAGGGGGATTTGTCAGATGTAAATGCCTTATTCCCTAATGTGTAAATAATGTATATATGGGATATCAGGGGTTAACTTATTCTTTGTTTCTTAATGTATTCATAATTTACCACTCCTACTCTTGGCTCCACCCTTTGTATATATAAGGAGCCACCTTCGCCATTTTCCTTGCTTCTATCTGTGAATATTCAGTGAATATAGAATGCCTACTATGATTAAAGAGAAATATATTTGAACCTCTAACTCTAATTATTATTATTGAGTCTGATCCTAAAAATATTGCAACAATTACAATGTTAAAAGAGGGTCATGAACCTCACCAAGGTTCATTGTCTCTATTCTCGGCCTTAATTTCATTCAAAATTACCAAAAATTACATCTCTGAAAATGATGGTTTGTCTCTGAAAAAGGAGGCACTGTCTGAGTGGTGCTCAAAGTTGTGCATTTGTCCCAGGGAGAATCGCATATGCGCAAAAATGGAAAGACACCTCAATTCCCACAATGGAAGAATGGATGGAAAAAGTGATGGGGTTAGCAGAGATGGCAGAGCGGACTCTTTTAATTAAAGAAAAGAACTTATCCAGTGTTGTTTCCACCAGCAACTGCTTCTGGATTTTATGCTCAAAACAGAAAAAAAAAAAATGAAACTTGGATTTTAGGTTTTGATAATTAGATTAACTTTATGGTTATAAAAATGGTTTGTACCTGCTAGAAATGCAAAGCAAAAAGCTGAGATCCTAACTTTATTTTGTATTCTACTGCACTGAAAAAAGTCAGAAAGCATGGATTTATTTCTTTTTCTTTCTATACCCCCGCACTCTTTCTTTCCCCCTTTTTTCCTCTCCCCTTTCTTTTCTGATTTTTGTTTGTATTTTATATCATAATAAACTCTAATAAAATTAAAAAAAGATCCTGTATCTGCCATGGGATCCCTACCTGGGCAGCATAGTGAGCCCTTCATTGGACTATTGCACTTGATCGTTCATACCAAGTATGACTTTACACAACATCATTGGAACTGTGTAATTGACCATTCATATCAAGTATAACTTAACACAACATCATTGGAACTCTATCATTTAACCGCTCATGTCAAATATGACTTAACACAACAACATTGGAACTGTATTGTTTGACTGTTCATACCAAATATGACTTAACACAACATCGTTGGAACTGTGACACTTGAATGTTCATACCAAGTATGCCTTAATATCATTGGAATTGTGTCATTTGATCATTCATACCAAGTGTGACTTAACACACCACCAGTGGAACTGTGTCATTTGATCGTTCATACCGAGTAGGACTTAATACTGTTAGAACTGTGTCAATTGACCATTCATACCAAGTATAAGTTGACACAAGATCCCAACTTTATTGGGGTGGTAGTAAGAGAAGATCAAACCATGATGGGGAGCTATGATTCACCCAAAACCAGCATCAGATAGCTCATAGTCTGATTTTGAGAAGCTCTCTGCCTTTCCTTAACATAACATCACTGGAACTGTGGCACTTGATCATTCATACCAAATATGACTTAACACAACATCATTGGAACTGTGTCATTTGGCCATTCATACAAAGTATGACTTAATACAGCACTAGTGGAATTGCGTCATTTGATTGTTCATATCAAGTATGACTTAACACAACATCATTGGAACTGTGTCATTTGGCCATTCATACCAAGTATGACTTAATACAGCACTAGTGGAATTGCATCATTTGATTGTTCATATCAAGTATGACTTAACGCAACATCTTGAAATTGTCCATTTGACCATTCATACCAAGTATAAGTTGACACAAGATCCCAACTTTGTTGGGGTGGTAGTAAGAGAAGATCAAACCATGATGGGGACTATGGTTCACCCAAAACCAGCATCAGATACCTCATAGCCTGATTTTGAGAAGCTCTCTGCCTTTCCTTCTCAGAACACCACACCTAAAAAACAAGATGGTGGCCCACAGGCATTGTTGTGAGGAAAGACATTTGAACCAACAGTTGCTGTCAAAGAAATGGGATGTTTGTGCCTTAAAAACAAAACAACCTGAAACAGTACACTCTCCTCATCATTTCCACACTGCTCCCCTTCCCTCCCCCGTATCTCTTTGCAAACCACGGCAACAGCTGTGTTTCTCCATGGCAATAAAATGGAACAATTTAATAGCCTTTATTGTTCTGCTGTGATGTTTGAGCATAGCCATTTTCTTCCCTCTGAGGAGTCCACAGCCCCACAAGGGCAGGAATGAGACAAGATCTCATTTACCTAAAAGCGCTTATAAATTTTTAATTTGCTTTAACAACTAAATTAACAAGTCCCTCATTCAGGCAAGTTTTATGGCCTCTTGCCACTTGGGGAGGACCATAAAAGTTTTATAGATAATCCAGAGCTACCAAGGCTGCTCATAATAAATTGTCTGTTTCCTGTTATTTTATCAAACCACTGGGTTCCTTAATGGCTTAAAGTCACAGCTTCCTGGTTCCTGGGCGTTTTTTTTATAGGCCCATATTTATAAACTGTAGAGAATATCTAAAATTCTATCAGGCCCTTTGCTCGATCTTTTCAAAAGATAGCTTTTCAAAAAAATATCAGAACTAATATTTTTTTTTCTCCTTCATGCCAAACCTACACAAATTCTGATATTATCTTTGATTTTATAGAATGATGGACAAGATAGTAAGCCAATAAGAAGTCACTTCTGTAAGTGAGTCTCACACCTTAACTTGAGGCTCTTTCAATTTCAGATTCTTTCATTTTCCCCAAATTGTCCCATTAAAACTATGCAAAATGTCAGGCCCTGCTTGGTAATTCTTTCAATGTGGATATGTATTTTTCCTCCTTTTTGTCCGTAGAAGGAATTTGGGTTAAGTTTCATCATAAACAGATAGGCTAAATATTTTGTTATTGTGGTGTGAGTGGTCATCAGCCAAGGCCAGCAATTTAAATGGTGGCATGCTGGAGAATTCTGGGAGCTGAAGTCCACAAGTCTTAAAGCTGCCACGTTTGAAGACCTCTGGCCTAGACTGACTGTGAGTTCTAGTTCCATCTTAGGCAAAAAGCCAGTTGGGTGACTTTAGGTCAGTCCCTTTCCCTCAGTCTTTAGAAGAAACCAAAGGAAACCCACTTCTAAAAACATTTCTAAGAAAACTTGCAAGGGCTTGTTCAGTCACCAGAAGTTAGAATTGACTCCACAACACAGGATTCTGATAACTTTGATAATTGGTTAAAAGGTTCTTATATTGACTTAGACTTAAAATAACTTTATCGTCACTTTAAATGTACGCTAATCGGCACACATTAAAATGAAATTTTGTTGCATACAGCTCTCAAAGGTCCACCCCCTCCAATATACGCTATGTAAACATGACAAAAATAAATAAATACATAAATAAATAATTATGCATATACCCACATATATTGTATGACACAGAGAAACAGCAACACAGTCTAGTTAGGATGTATACATGTAGATGGCGCGAAAAATTGAGATGATAGAATTAAAGTTCAGGCTTTAGCCTGCCTTTAGGATTGTGGAAAGTTCCATAAGAAACCACAAGCCGGTGGGTTAAATATGTGATCCAAACCACAGAAGGCACACATGAGTGTTTTTATAACTTCTATCCCTTATCTACTTTAGTGTGCTCACTTCCTCTTATTAAAGTTACTTATTTAACTAAGTAAAAATAAGAAATCTATATATATTTGCTTCAAACTGCAGTCAGGGTTTTCCCAATAGAGTAGAGTAGAGTAGAGTAGAGTAGAGTAGAGTAGAGTAGAGTAGAGTAGAGTAGAGTAGAGTAGAGTAGAGTAGAGTAAAACAGGACAGGACAGGACAGGACAGGACAGGACAGGATAGGATAGGATAGGATAGGATAGGATAGGATAGGATAGGATAGGATAGGATAGAACCGAACCTTCAAGGTCTTCTAGTCCAAGGTCCTCTGCTCAGGCCGGAGAATCCTATACCAGTGATGGCTAACCTTTTTGCAGTGGTGGGATTCAGCCAGTTCGCACCAGTTCGGGAGAACCAGTTGTTAACTTTCTGAGCAGTTTGGTGAACTGGTTGTTGGAAGAAATCATTAAGGCAGAGAACCGGTTGTTAAATTATTTGAATCCCACCACTGCCTTTTTGCCATTGTGTGCCAAAAGCGGGGAGAGCACTCCATGCTTTTGGCACACAATAGCACAGTGGGCCGGGTAGGCCTGTTTTTCGTCCTCCCCAGGCTACAGAGCTTTTCTAGAAGCCTGGGGAGGGTGAAAACGGCCTTCCCCACCCTCCTGGAGGCCCTCCGGAGGCCGGAAATGGCTCATTTGCCGACTTCCAATGGGACCGGAAAGCCTGTTTTTCACTCTCCCCAGGCTCCAGAGCCTTTCTAGGAGCCTGGGAAGAGTGAAAACGGCCTTCCCCACCCCACCCCAGAAGCCCTCCGGAGGCTGGAAACAGTCTGTTTCCTGACTTTCAGTGGGCCCAGAAGGCCTGAAAATCAGCTGGCCGGTGTGCACATGTGCGCCGGAGCTGAGCTCACATGCCCACCAATATGGCTCTGTGTGCCACCTGTGGCACATGTGCCATAGATTCACTCTCATGGCCCTATACCATTTCAGACAAATGGTTGTCCAATCTCTTCTTAAAAACCTCCAATGTTGGAGCAACCCAACTTCTGGAGGCAATTTGTTCCACTGATTAATTGTTCTAACTGTCAGCAAATTTCTTCTTAGTTCTCCTTGATTAATTTCCATCCATCCCATCCCATCTATTAGAGCATCACAATAACAGAAGCAGAATTAATGTTACTGTTGGATAAATTCTCTGATGATGCAGTCTGTGGGGGAAAAACAAAGGTAAGTATGGGGGTAACCTGGCCGTATTCTAAGTTCACCTCCTTGGCTCACATTTCTATTTTTCTTTTAACCAGAAGGGCAACACCATTTCCCTCCTGATCTCCCCAAAGGGTTAAAACATTTGCAACATCAAACAGAAAAAAAGAAAAACACTGCAGGCCATTTTCTAGAAACCCACTAGGCTGTGAGCTGGCTTCTTAAGTGCAACCAAGGGAGAGGACTTATATACTGGCTCCAGAGCTCTCGCTTAAGGGAAGTTAGGGGAGACGATATTGGAAAACAGCCATTGTTTCTCTAAGCTACTGCTGCATCTCATTTCACTTAAGAACTAGTAACAAGGTGGGCAAAGTTCCAAGCAAAGAAAGAAGGAACTTGAAAAACTAAACCTGAATTCTACATTTTCTCCCAACTGCGTTAACCTCCAAGTGTTGGCAAAGGAGTAAATTCTGGTTTTTCAGCCATGGGCTTTTTCCAATGCAATTTAATACATTTGACAATGAAACTGCTGGAATGTAGGTTCTTCTAAAAACCAAGCAAAGGAAGAAAGTTGTTTAAAAAAGTGATTGCAGTAGGTGGAACAATAGGAGATGGAAAGTTCTTATATGAACTGCTGGGTCTCTATTCTTCTGGAGGAATAACAGTGGTTGCCCTGGGGTTAGAAGAGTGTTAAAGAAACCAGGAGACTGAGAGTTCTAGTCCCATCTTGGGCATGAAAGCCAGCTGGGTGTCTTTGGGTCAATCACCAGGAGACTGTGAGTTCTAGTCCCCACCTTAGGCATGAAAGCCAGCTGGGTAACTTGGCCAATCACCAGGAGACTGTGAGTTCTAGTCCCACCTTAGGCATGAAAGCCAGTTGGGTGACTTTGGGCCAATCACCAGGAGACTGTGAGTTCTAGTCTCATCTTAGCTATGAAAGCCAGTTGGGTGACTTTGGGCCAATCACCAGGAGATTGCAAGTTCCAGCTGGGTGACTTTAGGTCAATCATCAGGAGACTGTGAGTTCTAGTCCCACTTTAGGCATGAAAGCCAGCTGGATAAGCTTGGGATAGTTACTCTCTCTCAGCTCAAGTCACCCCAAAGGGTTGTTGTGGTGGGGAAAATAGAAAGGAATATGGGATATGTTTGCTACCTTGAGTTGTTTATAAAAATAATAAAGGTAGGATTTAAAGAAACAAGCAAACAAGGAAAGAAACAAACCTATAAATAGAGGCAAAGCAAAGGACAGCCTTTTCTAACCACACACCATTCATATGAGTCATATGAGAGAGAGGGGGGAGCGAGGGAGGGAGATGGTAGGTAGGTAGGTAGGTAGATAGATAGATAAAGGTAGGTAAGTAGATAGATAGATAAAGGTAGGTAGGTAGGTAGGTAGGGTAGGTAGGTAGGTAGGTAGGTAGGTAGGTAGGTAGGTAGGTAGATAGATAGATAGATAGATAGATAGATAGATAGATAGATAGATAGATAGATAGATAGATAGATAGATGATAGCTTCCTTTGCTGGATGTCTGGAGCACAGAAATAGTAACCCTAGTTGTTGGCCCCTAACTCATAGTTTGAAATGGGAGATTGTACAGATTTACAAATAATCCACTTGTTATTAGTTGGTAGTGGTGGAAATTTCTGGAGACTGCAGGTTCAGGTGGGATTTAGTTGTTTATTTGAAAATTAGATTTATAGGCCACCCAGCTCCTACAACTCTGGGCAGTGTACAAGATAAATAACAATCCAAACAGAAGAAGGTGATAACCTGGAGAATAACAAGCCAAACACCTTAATAAACATTCCCAGAGTGGCACACATTTCCTAACCTAGCATCTGAGGAGTGAAGGGAAGGCCAGGTTGTCAAGTTTTGTTTAAAGAATGATAGGGTTAGGGAACCTTGAATATTCAAAGGGATGCTATTCCAGAAGACAGACACTGCAACAAACATGGCATAGCGCTAGAGTCACCTTAGATGGCATAGTTTTCAAGGGCAGAGCCATATATAGTGCATTGTGATCATCCGTGCAGGAGGTAACTGAGTAACCATGAGAAGGGATTCACTGTTTAGGAAAGGCTGTAATTGGCTCACTGGATGAATTTGAGCAAAGCCCTCCAGGAAACAGTCGCCCTTGTCCTTCAAGCAAGAGCTGTGAGTTCACAAACACCTACTGCGTTCTCCCGGTAGGATTGCTACCCCATTTAGAACAGTTTTTCCCCGAACGCCATCACTCTGCTAAACAAATAATTCCCTCAACACTGTCAAACTAGTTACTAAGTCTACATTACTATTAATCTTCTCATTGTTCCTATCACCCATCTCCTCCCACTTATGACTATATGACTGTAACCTTGTTGCTGGTATCCTTAAGATTTATATTGACTGTTTTCCTATGTCTATCATTAAGTGTTGTACCTTATGATTCTTGACAAACATATCTTTTCTTTTATGTACTCCGAGAGTGTATGCACCAAGACAAATTCCTTGTGTGTCCAAACACACTTGGCCAATAAAGAATTCTATTATATTCTATTCTAAAGATGGGAATTCCTTGGTATTAGGAGAACCCAAAACACAAAGCTGCTACTTGGTTGGCCTGGAAAAGTTGAGAGGTTAAACAAGTGAGAACTTTGAGACCTGTGGCTCCCCAAAAATCAGAAGCCTCAGTCTCAGTCCCTCCCACCTCCAGTCAACAGGAATTGGAATTGGCCACCGAGAAAAGAGAACGATGTTTCTGTCTCTATTTGGAAAAAAAACCCTGCATCCCTATAAATGGTTAGAGGTTTCTGCAGGATCCAAGAATTCTGCAGGATCCAACAATTTAATCAAAACTGCAAAAGCAATTTCATTCATTCATTTTTCGTTTGTTCATTCGTTCGTTCATTCATTCATTCATTCTCTGCATATTAGTTAATTAATTCATTTATTCATTCAATTTCTGCAGCTGTCAAATTCAGTGATTCTGCAGTCATGCCATTGCAATGAAAATAATACCTCTTTTGTACTATGTGTGACATCATGGCATATATAAACAAGGCATCACATTAGTGCAACAGTATTTTCATCATTTGACCCCCAACCTATAAATGTCTCCGGCCATTGTGGAAGCTAGCCATTTCATTGCTGTTATGCTGGGCACGAACTATCACAAAATATCAGTTCAGTAGAAGTCTCCACCATACCACAGTTCATTGTTTCTCAGCCTTGGCAGTTTTAAAATGTGAGGACTTCAACCCCCAGAATTCCCCACTCAGAATTCTGGGAATTGAGGACCACATATCTTAAAGTTGCCAAGATTGAAAAATACCGTGATAGATGCTTTCCATCATTCAAGCTTATCATTATTTTTTGAGGAGCAAGTGGCCACAGATTGCAGACATCTATCATTTCTGTTTTTAAAATTACCTTCAAAATTAATCCCAGGATAATAAAGGATGGCATAAAGGAAATTTTAAAGGACCTCTACATTAAGCCTATATGAGGGCCACCCCAATGAACCTAGCACCATCTCACTGATTTTGTTAAAAAAAGAAAAAAGAAAAAAGTTGGGTCAGACATAGTTATGACAGATTGCCAGGAAAAACAGGATTGTAAACTAGATTGGGAGATTGAGAAAACATCCCAGTGGAAACCAGTGGCAAATCACTTCCATATTGTTCTCAAAAAAAAAATCCACATGCACAGTCCATGAGGTCACCAGGAACTGAGTGTCATTGAGTGGAATGTTGTTAGCCTGGCCCTTTAGGATGAAAATGATAGGTTTTATGTATCCCACCTACCTCCAACCCCCAAAAAAAGAATTAAAAAAAAAAGATGTCATAATTCTCAACAACTGGGGTTGGAAAGGGCATTTGGGAACATTAAAAAAAGGAATAGACACGATGCCACAGACTATCCCAGGCTTGGAGATCAGAAACTCACAGCATATATAGTACAGGTTGTCCTCGATTTACAACCATAATTGAATTCAAAATTTCCATTGCTAAGCGAGACAGTTTTGCAGGGGAGGGCTCCTGGGGGTTTGCAGGGGTTTGGGAGAACCTCTAGCTAAGATTCTGTGCAGTTCGGAGAACTCCCAAATCCCACTCCTGGCTGGCCCTGCCCCGCCCACCCCGCCCCTCCCAGGAGTCCCGACGCGGCCTGTTTTGGATGCAGGTAAGTGCAGGACGCGCACAGAGGCTCAGGGAGGGTGAAAAACAGGCCTATTGGAAGTTCAGGAAGTCCGGAAACAGGCCCTTTTCTGGCCTCGAGTGGGCCTCCGGAGCCTAAGGAGGCTGTTTTAGCCCTCCCGGAAGCTTGAGGAAAGCCTCCGGAGCCCGGGGAGGGGGGGGCATTTTGCCATGCCCAACCAGCAACCAGGCAGAGAACCCCTTGCTAAAATTTTTGAAGCCCACCCCTGCAGTTTTGCCCCATTTTGTAACTTTTCTTGCCATCATTGTTAAGTGAATCACTGCAGTTGTTAAGTTAATAACACAGTTGTAAAGTAAATCTGGCTTCCCCCTTGACTTTCCTTGCCAGAAGGTCACAAAAGGTGGATCACGTGACCCCAGGATACTGCAACGGTCATAAATATGAATCGGTTGCCAAATGTCTGAATTTTGATCACATGAATATGGGGATGCTGCAAGGGTTGTCAGAATGAAATCAGTCACAAGTCACTTTTTTCAGTCAGAGGTGGGTTTCAGCAGGTTCTGACCAGTTCTGGAGAAGCGATAGCGGAAATTTTGAGTAGTTTGGAGAACCGGTAGTAAAAATTCTGACTGGCCCTGCCCCCATCTATTCTCTGCCTCCCAAGTCCCAGCTGATTAGGAGGAAATGGGGATTTTGCAGTAACCTTCCCCGGGAATGGGGAGGAAATGGAGATTTTACAGTATCCTTCACCTGCCACGCTCACCAAGCCACACCACGCCCACCAAGCCACGCCCACAGGATCAGTAGTAAAAATTTTTGAAACCCAGTGCTGTTGGAACTTCAAACGGTCACTAAACAAATGGTTGTAACTCGAGGACAGGCAGAAATCAAGAGAATGTAAAACAGTGAAGAGAGAAAGAGAGAGAGGGGAAGGGAGGGAGGGAGACAGAGAGAGAATGAAGTGTGTGTTGGAGAAAGAACTCCAAATGGGAACCTTTCCAAAACTGCAGCTGTGACGGCCCATTAAAAAGCTGAAACTCATTTTGTTGCTCGACCTCATGCTTATTACCACATAACTATTCATCAAAGAAATTTCAGTGCAATTAATTAAATTATTCCCAGGCTTGTGCCACGGCATCGTTATTCCTGTATCAGCTTTCACTCATGTTCCTTTCAACTAAGGCTACTATGCCAAGAGGCATCTCTAGAACGACCCAGCTGCCATAAAATTGCCGATATTGCTATTCTCATCTCTCACTTCTGGGTTTTTCCCCCCTCTCAATTTCCATTTATTCTCCATGAGGAGTTTCCTGCCAACTTATTGGCAGGGACTCCTGCCAAGAGGGATGCAATGCAATTTACCTGCAGAATTAACATTAAAATCAAAATCAGATGCAGCTAACCCGAAACTGCAATATAAAAAACAATGTATTATTATTATTATTATTATTATTATTATTATTATTATTATTATCATTATTATCAACAATAACAATAGTAGCAGCAATGACATTTAGGCTTATACACTGCCCCATATAGCACTCTCTGAGTGGTTTACAATGTTGAAGCATTATTAGCATATTGCCCCCAACAATCTGGGTCCTTATTTTACCAACTTTGGAAGGATAGAAGGCTGAGTCAACTTTGAGCCCCATCAGGATCGAGCTCCAGGCTGTGGGCAGAGTTAGCCTGCAATATTGCATTCTAATCGCTGTGCCACCAGGACTTAATAATACCACTGACGTTGACAAAATCACCATCGGTCAATTGCAAAAGGCAGCTTTACTCAGAACAGATTATATCAGAGGTGGTATTCAGCAGGTTCTGACCAGTTCTGGAGAACTGGTAGCAGAAATTTTGAGTAGTTTGGAGAACTGATAAATACCACCTCTGACTGGCCCCACCCCCAACTATTCTCTGCCTCCCGAGTCCCAGCTGATCGGGAGGAAATGGGGATTTTGCAGTAGCCTTCCCCTGGAGTGGGGTGGGAATGGAGATTTTACAGTATCCTTCACTTGCCACGCCCACCAAGCCACGCCCACCAAGCCACAGAACTGGTAGTAAAAATTTTTGAATCCCACCACTGGATTATATCCTGCAATGATATCATCAAAGAAACACATCTGCCTATTTCAGCTCTTGGGAAGGACTTGATGGGTTGGAACCAAGTCCAACTCTTAGACCCTGAATTTAACTGTAGATTACCCACACATAATAATTTATCAGCACACTGGGTGCTATAGCAAAAAATCTTGGACAACAGTTAGAAAATCTGTGCATTGATAAAATTTCCATCTGTCAATCTCAAAAGCCCACAATGCTTGCATCTCCACATACTTTATTCCGATACATTATGACATCCTTGGTTCTTGGGAAGAACTTGATGTGTATAAAGGCCAACAGCAGCTAAAGAATTGGCAGCTGTGACTTCACATAGTTGTGAACAGATAATAATAATATAAAGAATCAAGAAAACAGCAACAGATGGTAAATGCCGTCTCTGCGAAGAAGTTGAAGAAATAGTGGGCCACCTAATCAGCTGCTGCAAGAAGATGACTCAGACCAACTACAAACAATGGCATGACGAAGTAGCAACTATGGTGCATATCTACAAGAAATACCACTGCAAGCAAGAATTGGTGCTACCATAAAATAGCAATAGCAATAACATTTAGACTTATATACCGCTTCACAGTGCTTTACAGCCCTCTCTAAGCGGTTTTACCAAGTCAGCATATTGCCCTCAACACTCTGGGTCCTCATTTTACCGACCTCAGAAGGATGGAAGGCTGAGTCAACCTTGAACCGGTGAGATTCG